>NC_056745.1:1285994606-1286231662 GCF_019279795.1 Protopterus annectens
TTAATAGCCGTGTCGAGGTTTAAGTCTCCGCCCTTGTGGCTCTGATGGATCTAGATTTTTGAGGTGAAGCATATTCATCAAATCTGGGTTTGACATGGCCTTGTATGTTAGGCAAAGGTCACCTCTGAGCAAGCGGTGGCGACTGAATAGAGCTGGAGTTCTTTCAGTCGGGCAGCATAGGACAGATTTTGAGACCCTTTATCCTTTTGGTGAGGAACTTTTGTGGCCTCTCCAGCTGCTGCAAGTGTCGGGTCAGATACATTCCGAATGGGGCATTGTACTCAATCATTGGTCTGATGAGTGATGAGTAAAGGGAGACTATGACCTCCCTTGATCTAAATGAGAATCCCTTCATGATAAGGTGGGCAATGTAGAAGGACTTCCTAACTACTTTAGCTACATGGGTGTCGAATGACAGACTACTATCGACCTGGGTCCCCAGGTCCCTGATAACTTCTTCTGTGCTCAGTGGATTGCCACCTATTTGGTAGCTAGGGGTAACCTTGTTTTTCCCGAAGGGTATGACTATGCATTTTTTGGCATTTAACTTTAGGCCGTGGCTCTGGCACTAGTTATCCGTTGCTGTGAGACCCTTCTGAAGGATATCTGTGTCAGATGTGTTTTCTACTATAGCCCAGTTTGCAGTCATCTGCAAACTTTGTCAGCCATAACCCTCCTGTGTTTGCTTGTACTTCAGAAAAGTAGATGCCAAACAAGAGTGGGCCCAGGACTGAGCCCTGTGGGACACCACTTGTGACAGGCTTTGAGTCTGACATGGCGCCAGCAACTCTGACCCTGTGGGTTCTGTCACTCAGCCAGTTTGCAACCCATCTTGTGATGTATGGGTTAACATTTAAGCTGATGAGTTTTTCAATGATACTCGAGTGGGGTATTGTATCAAAGGCCTTAGCCAGATCGAGGTAGGCTGTATGGACTGCCTTTCCTCATCAATGGCTTTGGTGACTGTTTCAAAAAGTCAACTAAGTTTAAAAGGCATGATCTGCCTTTGACAAAGCCAAACTGGGTTGGATCCAAAGTCTGCAAATTCCCTATGTCTTTATTTATGAGGTCCATTATGATCCTCTCCATGGCTTTGCAGATAAGGCTTGTCAAGCTAATGGGCCGGTAATTTCCAGGGTCTGTGGAGGCACCGCCTTTGTGAAGTGGGACCACAGTTGCAGTGCGCCACTCCTGGGTGCGTATCCAGAGGTAAGACTTTGATTAAACAGCTGTCCTAGCTGTGGGTTTAATTCCTCATTGAATTTGTGGAGCACACAGCCGGGACACCATCGGGTCCCATGGATGCTGTGTTTTTGCTTTGGAGAGAGCAGTTCTCACTTGGGCTGGAGATGTTTGGGGATGCACTCATTTGGTATAGAAATCTCTCCTTTTGGGGGAGGGGAGAAGTTTGCACTGAACCTGTCAGCCAGTATGTTGGCAATGTCTGTAGGATCGAGGATTTTGCTAATCTTGTAGTACTTCCTCCTTTTGTTGTAGTGAATCTTTATGGCTGGGGTCCACCAGACTGGGCCTTTCCATCCTAGTTTTGCTTGGGATTGCCTTATCCATGCAGTCCTGCAGGTGCTGGTAGAAGGCGTTTGTAAGTGATTCAGCGGCTTGAGTATTGTTTTCCGCCGGCTCGGGGGCCTGAAAGGAGACCACACACTAGTCTTTAGAAGTGTGAAGTCGGCTTTGAGAAGTTCTTTACTGTGGTCTTTTTATTTCAGGTGGGGGTGGGATGAGGACCTCCAGCGAGATTAGTTTGTAATCTGATCTCACCAGTGAGGGTATACTTCCGGTGTTGAACATTGTGCTCCCATGTTCGTGATGATGAGATCAAGTATGTTATCTCCTCTTGTGGGGATGGTGACTAGTTGTTCCATGGCATTTGAGTTTATGAATTCCAGGAACTTTGGGCTAGGGGTGTTTGGGCTTGAGTAGTGTTCCCAGTCTATATTAGGGTAATTGAAGTCACCTAGTATGATGGTTTTTGGTGATACATTTATCCCCTCTAGTGTTTTCAGGAAGGCCATGTGAGTTTCCTGAGTTTGTGAGGGTGGCCTGTAACATGCTACAATTTGCAGAGCAGTCTTGCCTATGGTTAATTGCACCTGGATGGTCTCCGATGCATCGTATGCGTTGCCACCAGTCTTGAGGTGTGGGTGTCCTTGATGAATATGGATACCCCCTCCTTTCTTGGTATTGTCCGGATTTTGGGGCCGAACGCATGATATGAGGTAAAACCTGATAGCGCTGGGGTGCTCTCAGGAGCCTTGAACCAGGTTTCTGTCACAGCACAGACATCGATGTTCTCCATACTGAGAAGGGCCTTGAGTGCGTGCATTTTGAGATTTAGACTTCTGGCATTGAGCAGCATTACCCTTAGTTTTTTTCCTTTTTGTGTTCTAGGGTGGTAGGTTTAGAATTTGAGCCTTGCCTAAAAAGGCACTATGGGGTGGCAAGAGCCTTTGCCAATATCCGGAATCCCAGGGTGACAGGTGCAAGCCGTCCCTTGCGAAGCAGCGTGGCTTGTCCAGCATGTCATCCCAGGCAGACAGATACTGGATCCCCTTTGAATGACACCAGTGTTTAAGCCAATTGTTAAAGCTGATCATCTTATCTCTGTATTGTGGCATCATTCTTGGTGAAGGTAGGATACTGCTCAAGGTCAGGGTCATACCTGCCTGGGCTACATAATCAGAGAGCTCCTCAATGTCTCTTTTCATGTAGTCCAAGGAGGTGCGTCTCAGGTCGCTTACACCAGCGTGGACAATGACTGAGTCATATTTGTACCTGCTGTTGAGAGACCTGAGTGCTTGCGTTATGTGGCGGATTCTAGCGCCCGACAGGCAGCTTACTGTGACCTTCTCCTTACTCAGTCTGGTGAGCGGGACATCAGTGTGTCTGACTATGGAGTCACCAATGACTAGTGTGTCTGGCATTGTGTTTGGCCTTAAGGGCTGTGACTGTTTGACACTCTGACTGTGAGGTCTATGTGTTGGGTGTTGTGTTCTGAGGTGGTGGTTGTTTGGGTGTCTGCTTTGGTGGCCTCTGCTGTTTTGGTAGATTTTTGATCAGAACCTCCGAGTATGTCTTTGTGTGTTTATGTGTATGATTTGAGGTTCTAATGGTACTATGTGAGACTGGGTCTATAGTGTGTGTGGTAACCTTCTCCTCCTGACTGGTCTTGCCAGTCCTATGTTGAGAGAGCTCAGCCTCCAGTTTGGCCGTATAGTTGCATCTCTCGCATGTATTTGTGTTTTGTGGGAGGAGGAACGGGTTGTCTGTGTACATGAGGCAATTGAAACATTGCCTCAATATTCCCAGGTTCACCAGCTGAGCAGGAGAGGACACTAGCAACTGATCCCTCGACATGCTAGAAGGGTAGACGAAAAAACTTAAAAAGATTCCGGGGACGTGGGTGACCGAGAAATGGGGTTGCCTTTTGGGGTACTATCTATGACAAGAGTGCCGTATCAAGGTAATAAGTACTGTAGGAGCAAGTGCTAGGTTTAATAGATAGAGAATAGTCTACTTGGAGTCAAGTAGAGTTGATCTTTTAGTTATAGGATACGCTGATTTGATCAGTAGTATAGTTCGAGGAAGGTAGTTTTAAGGGAAAATTTGAAGAGTGGACTTTAGGTAGCCGAATAGTTTAAACCTGCTTAACCGCACTGCCCTAGTGTGCAACAGTGGCAGCTCCGCTAAATCGCTTAAATCAAGCTAAGCGTTTAAGCGTTTTATACCAGGGGCTGGAAAAGCTAGAAACTGGCCCAAAACGACCAATAAACTACTAGTTACTGGCTGAAACCTCACAAAACTGGACAAAGGCAGCTCAATGCTTCCCACTCCCACTGGTAAGCAAGGTAGCTTCCTTCCCCAAATAAGGCAAGGAAACAGTACACAGGAACTACAACCAAAGCCCAGGAATCAGCAACTCTGAAACTGGACTAAACTAGTAAAGCAGGAAAGCAAGGTAGCTTCCCTTCCCCAAATAAGGCAAGGAAACAGTACACAGGAACTACAACCAAAGCCCAGGAATCAGCAACTCTGAAACTGGACTAAACTAGTAAAGCAGGAAAACAAGAGATATTTTTTCTTTTTTTTTTTTCACAAAACAGGCAGAAACAGGTACAGCAAACACTTATAAATGCTATGAATCAGCTACTACAGCTTACACAGAAGAATTTGCTACAAATACAGTCAAATAGTAACAAACAAGGATTCCAAGTGCAATATTAAGTTAAATGCAGTAAAAACAGCTACAATGTAACAGAAAGACAGACTATATACAGTTGCTAGGTATTCAGATGTGGAAAGCAACAAAACATATACTTAGTATCAAGAAAAGTCACTTATTCAGCTCTCTGCAGCCTGGATTACTCTGCTGGCCCACGTGGAGTCTGTGCTGAGTAGGTACAAGCTGAAAGTTTTATACCAGGGTGCTGGAAGAAGCTAGAAACTGGCCCAAAACGACCAATAAACTACTAGTTACTGGCTGAAACCTCACAAAACTGGACAAAAGGCAGCTCAATGCTTCCCATTCCCACTGGTAAGCAAGGTAGCTTCCCTTCCCCCAAATAAGGCAAGGAAACAGTACACAGGAACTACAACCAAAGCCCAGGAATCAGCAACTCTGAAACTGGACTAAACTAGTAAAGCAGGAAAGCAAGGTAGCTTCCTTCCCCAAATAAGGCAAGGAAACAGTACACAGGAACTACAACCAAAGCCCAGGAATCAGCAACTCTGAAACTGGACTAAACTAGTAAAGCAGGAAAAAGAGATATTTTTCTTTTTTTTTTTTTTTTTTCACAAAACAGGCAGAAACAGGTACAGCAAACACTTATAAATGCTATGAATCAGCTACTACAGCTTACACAGAAGAATTTGCTACAAATACAGTCAAATAGTAACAAACAAGGATTCCAAGTGCAATATTAAGTTAAATGCAGTAAAAACAGCTTCAATGTAACAGAAAGGCAGGCGAAATACAGTTGCTAGGTATTCAGATGTGGAAAGCAACAAAAACTATACTTAGTATCAAGAAAAGTCGCTTATTCAGCTCTCTGCAGCCTGGATTACTCTGCTGGCCCACGTGGAGTCTGTGCTGAGTAGGTACAAGCTGAAAGTTTTATACCAGGGGCTGGAAAAAGCTAGAAACTGGCCCAAAACGACCAATAAACTACTAGTTACTGGCTGAAACCTCACAAAACTGGACAAAGGCAGCTCAATGCTTCCCACTCCCACTGGTAAGCAGGTAGCTTCCTTCCCCAAATAAGGCAAGGAAACAGTACACAGGAACTACAACCAAAGCCCAGGAATCAGCAACTCTGAAACTGGACTAAACTAGTAAAGCAGGAAAGCAAGGTAGCTTCCCTTCCCCAAATAAGGCAAGGAAACAGTACACAGGAACTACAACCAAAGCCCAGGAATCAGCAACTCTGAAACTGGACTAAACTAGTAAAGCAGGAAAAACAAGAGATATTTTTTTTTTTTTTTTTTTTTTTTCACAAAACAGGCAGAAACAGGTACAGCAAACACTTATAAATGCTATGAATCAGCTACTACAGCTTACACAGAAGAATTTGCTACAAATACAGTCAAATAGTAACAAACAAGGATTCCAAGTGCAATATTAAGTTAAATGCAGTAAAAACAGCTTCAATGTAACAGAAAGGCAGAAATACAGTTGCTAGGTATTCAGATGTGGAAAGCAACAAAAAATATACTTAGTATCAAGAAAAGTCGCTTATTCAGCTCTCTGCAGCCTGGATTACTCTGCTGGCCCACGTGGAGTCTGTGCTGAGTAGGTACAAGCTGAAAGTTTTATACCAGGGGCTGGAAAAAGCTAGAAACTGGCCCAAAACGACCAATAAACTACTAGTTACTGGCTGAAACCTCACAAAACTGGACAAAGGCAGCTCAATGCTTCCCACTCCCACTGGTAAGCAAGGTAGCTTCCTTCCCCAAATAAGGCAAGGAAACAGTACACAGGAACTACAACCAAAGCCCAGGAATCAGCAACTCTGAAACTGGACTAAACTAGTAAAGCAGGAAAGCAAGGTAGCTTCCCTCCCCCCAAATAAGGCAAGGAAACAGTACACAGGAACTACAACCAAAGCCCAGGAATCAGCAACTCTGAAACTGGACTAAACTAGTAAAGCAGGAAAAACAAGAGATATTTTTTTTTTTTTTTTTTTTTTCACAAAACAGGCAGAAACAGGTACAGCAAACACTTATAAATGCTATGAATCAGCTACTACAGCTTACACAGAAGAATTTGCTACAAATACAGTCAAATAGTAACAAACAAGGATTCCAAGTGCAATATTAAGTTAAATGCAGTAAAAACAGCTTCAATGTAACAGAAAGGCAGGCAAAATACAGTTGCTAGGTATTCAGATGTGGAAAGCAACAAAAAATATACTTAGTATCAAGAAAAGTCGCTTATTCAGCTCTCTGCAGCCTGGATTACTCTGCTGGCCCACATGGAGTCTGTCCAATCCACCAGCTGCATGTCTTTGAAATGTGGGGGGAAACAAGAGCACCCAAACATGCAAAAAGGCACCCCAGCCAAGAATCAAACCAGGAAACCTTTTACTGTGAGGTAACAATACTATCTACTGCACTACTGTGCCAACCTCTTTATACCCTTGCTAAATGATTAGTGAGGGTTCTCTCCTAAAACACAACATGCTAAGATTACAATGGTTCAAGATTTTCCATCTTGAAGTCCTCCTCAGTCAACAAACAATGAGTCAGTCTGATCCTGAGTGACCTTTTTCTTCCCACAACTCAGTGAGTTGGCTCAGAGAGCTCATGATGGTGGATTGGCCCTTTATGAACTCATAAACCATATACCAGCAACACATTTTTACAAATTAAAACAATTTATTTAAAAGAAAAACTTGAGATGGATGTAAAAGATCAGTTAAACGATGCAAGCCAGGAAAAGTAATCGTACAGGGAAGGAATAAAAAAAATATCAAATTCAGATAGGTGATGGCAGAGTAATTTTGATTGTGGTAACCCAGATTGTTCCTTCTACATTCTACAGACAGCAGTTGCCTAATCACCATGATGTTCAAATATTCAGTGGCTGCAGATTACACACAAGCAGAGTTTGAGACATATATCCTATAGTCCTGGGAAAGCAGGCTGTACTTTCACTTAGACAGTCAATGTAGAACATCCTTTGCTGTTTCAACAGAATTTGTCAAATCCCTGATCCAGCATAAAAAAAAAATAAAAAATAAAGGAATCATTGCTTAGCTTTGCCTGCAAAGTAGCGTTTTCATAATCCAAGCAAAAGTCCCAAACAGAAGAACCAGCAGCCCTGGGTCACTGTTCCTATCTGGTAGAGAGATTTCTAAACAAAACACATTTTTTTGTCTATTTTTAAACTAAGATGATAGAACACACAGATAATAGCAGTAAATCTACAACAGTAAACACATTCATTTTCTGGAAAAGAGCAGTTATAAATTCTGCACTTATAATGAAATATACAAACCCTGTTTATATCTAAGAAACTATTTAGTTCCTGACATTTACATATTAAAATTGATGAAAATCATACCTCTCAACCTCTTAATGTAAGAAATCTGGAGAAAGCCAAAATTAAGGGGGTACAAAGGTCTGAAAATAGGAGAGATTCCTACTATTGCTCTTATAAACTTAGAAAGTTGTTTGAATAACAGATTTTGTGTTAGTATGCATTTTCTGAAAGATATGTCCTAAACTTAAAAGTATGTCATTATTTAGTGACTTTAGCTCATAATGATTTACAAGAAAACCACATATTTTATGAGGAACAGAGTAAAATTATGAGGCAAAAGTCTGGACAGTTGAAAGGTATAATGAAAATGTTACAATATGTTATTTTTTGTTTGTTATACCAAAGTACCAAAATTACTTTCTATACATTTGTTATTATAATTTGCGTTGTTATACTGCAAAACTTGCTGAGATGAGGATTGTTATATTGATATTCTTTGTTTTCACAAAATTTGATGACTTGAAGATTGCTATACTGATCTGATTTTGTTTATAACTCCAATTGTCTTATTTTCAAAATGCACTATGTTCTCCCATTAATTTGCAGTCTAGGACTCTTATATTGATATCATTTTGCTTTTAGTTTTGACTTTTTAGGACAGTGCATTTGTCCATATAGTATCACACAATATAAGGCTTTTCTTTCTACATTTCGTAAACTGGCAAAAATGCCAAATCAATCACTTCTTAAAAATTATCTTCCTACAATTAGTTTTGCCTCTTTCACCAAATGATTCTGATTTGTCCTGAAAGCAGACCAATAAGAACATTTTTTTTTTAAATAGTACATTTAAATATTTTCAAAACACAGTTAGTAAAATGAAGGATATTGGTAATCATTCAGAACTGTAGTGGTATCCAGTTTCTAGACCCCCCCCCTTGCTTAGCTATCAAAGTTACCAGACAATTCTAGTAACTAAACGTCTTCATACAAAATTAATATGTGATACCTGATAGAAATGGGAAAAAATTTGGAAATGTTTCTTTTAATATTATATAATGTCCTTAATTTCCTAAATTTTATTCACAAAAGCAAAATCTTACTGGCCATGTATAAGACTTCCTTCTCGATTGTTAATGTAGTTTATCCTTTTTTTCATATAAAGATCACTTAAAAAAACTCTTTTAAAAGAGATTTTATATCACTTTATTGAACAAATCATTATACTGTCTGAGGATGTAAAACTGTGGCTGCTGATTAACAGTGAAAGCATTTTCTCTATTCCATACAAAATTGCTGAAAGGATGTTTGGTAGGCTTAGTCATATTCTTATTCATGATAAAGGATAGTATAATTATATAAGTCCTTTATGGAATAAAGAGATGTGTGTAATAATAATGTGCATTACTCCCTGTATTCATACTGTATTGCTTATAGCTGGAATACCATCTCACTCCACTTAAGAACAGTCTGCAACATGAAATAATTTAAATGCCAACTGAACTGACACCTGATGGATAAATCGCTCTTTACCTGGAACGCTTCTGGTTAAACTGGTACTAATTTAGCCATATAAATTTGTGCCATAACTCCCTGCATACCTCTCATCCTCTTAGAGCAAGACATCTTGACAAAACCTAAAATAATGGGGGTGGGGACAAAGGCCCAAAACAGGGACAGATTTTAAATGCTGCTCTTATAAACTTAAATAGTTTATAAAATAAAAGGATTTGTGCTAGCATGCATTTTGTGAAGGGTATGAATTCTGACACTGAAATGCATATCATTACATAGTGACTTAAGTCCTCAGATATTTTCCAGAAAACTACACATTTTACGAGGAACAGACTAAAAAATATGAGAAAAAAATCTGGGCATTCTGTAAATATTTGGACAGTTGAAATATATTACTCCCTGCTGAACAAAATTGTATGTACTATTATTACAATTATACCCTCCTTCATCATCTCATCTCCTTTATCTTCCTTGCACCTTCTCTCTCCTTCCTCTCTTTGGACTCATCTAACTCTTTATCTTAAAAAAATATTCATAGACAGCTCATGTAAATTTTATTTTTAAACAAAACTATATATGATATTAGTGATGTCAAGGATGTCTGAATAAAGGATCTGTTACTCATGAAAGAAACTGACTGTAAATGATGAAGCAATGAAAATTATATCCATAATACCTGCATAATGGAGCTTTTCTATCCAGGCCTCCACTGAAATAGTGCACTGCTTAGTTGGACTGTCCTGGTAAACAAAGTCCAATAAGTAAACAAGCAAAAATAAATAACTGTGCAGTTTTATAAGTACTGGACTGAGGAAACATGAATGTGTTGAAGACCCTTTAAGGGAAACTTGTGCTGGAGAAAACTGTTAAATGTATGTCTTTAAGTTTTGTTGATAAGCCTGTTTTGAAAATGGGATGCAGATGTGGTTGAAAAAAAAATAAATGCACTATTTTGGAAGAAATGTGACATTTTGTCTGTGATTTTATTTGTAAAAAACAAAACGTTCTGTTTTATATGATACGGGGAAAATGTATCTTAAATATACGATAGAACCACACATAAGGGATAGCTATAAAATGCTGAAATCCTAATATGGAAAGATGAAATTTATGCAACAGTAAACTGAATAGAGATGTTATGTCTATTATTCGGTGAATAAAGGCATGTTTTTAATAAGGGCTTATAAGCTGAATGAAACAAACATAATAAAGCAGAATAAAACTATTTATCATATATTGAACGTAAACAGAGGGAACTGTATAACAGACAGAAACATACTGCAGCAAAAGAAAATGCATTAACGTTTAGATAAATAGCTATGATCGAAAATGAAATAAAATCACAAATAAATGTGAAGATTAGAGGTTTTAAGGCTGTATAAAGGAAAGACTACAGTGATAAATTAAAAAAGATTGAAATATGTGTCTTGAAATTGCAGAAAAATTGACATTTATATGAGGTACTCAAAAAGGTGATGTTTTGTTAATATCAGAAGAAGATTATTTCACAAACTTCAATGGAGGTCAAGGGACACACTTGGGAACTTTTATGGTAAGACATTGAAAAGAAAAAAAATCAAGGAGGGTAACATTAAGAAGGTACGCAGCTTTTGAAATTAAACACTAATGTAGACTGAGGAAATCTAACTGTAATTTAAATAATGCTGCCAGGTAACATTATATTGTAAGAGACACAATTACTAAAGAATGAGATAAAATTAATTTAAAAAAGAAAGAGTAGTACGCAGAATAATTAGCTAGAGTATGTTTGAAATCTGAAAAGGGATCATGCTTGATTTTATAAAAAAATTATGGACATTGCCAAGGTTACATGTTTCTCAAAAGATGTGTGAGTGAAGAGATATAATCACATTGATTGATCAGCTATTTAAGGATAAGAATACATAAGACTTTCATTTTTGACTGAATAGGGGCAGAAAGAGATGAGAATGATCAGAAAAATTAATGCTGAAGGATACAGTATGGTTGTAAAGATTAATCGATTTTATTATTTTAGCTTAATAAGTAAAAATAAGACTATGATATTATTTTGGTATGTTGCTGGTTTGTATTTTAATTAAAAGTCCCATAATTTTTATTAGTACCATAGCATCTTTAATAACCAATTGAAGCACCTCCAACCAGGAAGATGAAAACTCAATATCCTTTCTGAGAAATTGTATGCCAGGAATGCAAACCAGTCCATGTGTCACACTACCATGTTAGTATTAAAACATGGATCTATGCGTCTGGTGTGAGGGAAGACCTCAAGGTCTTCTATTGTTCACACTATCCAAGGTGAGTGCAATATATGTTATACCAGTGGAACTAAAACTGACTTTAATTGTCTACAAGTGTTATAGCGACAACATGAATATATACATATTTTTCACATTGTAGTGTTAATTCAAATGTTCCCTTGTTGCTTAAGATGCATCAGATTGCCTAAAGCATATTGTTGCATTAAGTCTTTCTAATTTGCATGATTCTGTTTCACCTCATTTTTTGCCCTGTACATCAGCTTGGAACATGTTCTATCTTTATCAAGTAGGAAAGTCATATATCAAAGCTCATCTCTTTTTGATTAGTAACTACAGTAAGAGTAGCAGTCACATTTGTATGACAATATGTTTTAAAACAATGTTAGGTTGCACTAGTTTGTACCACCAGGGATCAAATGAATCCAGTGAGCACATATAGTCAACATAACTGAATATATTAATTATCATGGTTTAAGAGTTTAGAACGTACATTCAAGGGACTTTTGTTTCTGGCATAAGTGATATCTGATACACAAGTTTTTTTTTTATAAAATAAGACTCTGAATTGTACTAATTGGTTCATTAAGGATGTAAAATGAATGAATGAATGTAAGAACTATTTGGTTTGTAAAATTAATTAAATATTAATGGTATATGTCTTAATGCCATAATTCTTTGTACATATCATATAATTGTGCGTTCTGTAGTATTCATATTAAAGATGCCATCTTAATATTTTTTACATAGAAATCTTATTTTTGTACAAAAGCTCCATGAAATCACTGATGACAATAATATCAAACATGTGAGCAAGCGATAATACATTACAAATAAATACATTTGTTCTGAGAACTGCTTACTTAACAAAAATGGCATGTATAACAGGTTCTGCAAACTACAGAATGCATTTTATTTAACATCAAGGTCCCTGAATTTTATCTACATGAAACATACATGATTAACTTAAAGATCAATAAAGGAAATCTGATAAAAATTAAACTGTTATCATGAGAATTTTGCCTATAGTTCCTCCCTTAATAAAGTGGCTTCTTTAGAGCACTACATTTTTTTTACTAGAATAGTATATTGGAGTGTAAGATTTTATTTTTTAAATGTTATATCTTTTGTTGGTATGGAACAGCATGCAGTGTTGTCAGGAATGCATCAACTATCTGAGCCAGTTGCTATGGTAATAGTTTCATCAGCACAGTCTTTACATCACACCTTTGACCTCTATATCAGTATGTAGTCTGCTTTCTATGAATTCCAAGAGGCTCTAAGTCTTTTAGAATTACATTTTAAAATGTTTTTTAAAGAGTGCCTTTTTATATTGGTTTTCTGAGTCACTTCCCATACACTGAAATAGTAAACCACATTATTTTAAAAGTGACATTACTATAAAATATCAAGCATGTTTGAAAAATTCATCTTAAAATCAGACATGAAATATCTTTGTGCATAAGTATATAAATTATTGTCTTTTTATTCTCTTCCACTATGAAAAAAAATGTATTCTCAAATAATTCAATTTTGATTTCAAATGATTCTGATAAACAAATTAATCAAAGAACAGTAATTCTTCAACCTAGCAAGCACATGGTAGGGATGCCGAAATAATGATGTGAAGTGTGCTCCTGTAAATTCTACCACAAACAGGGTAGAGTGCACCACATTAGCTCAAATCTACTTAGCAACAGGATCACATGACTATGGATGCAGGCTTTGATTTTCATACTTTGAAACAGTCTGATTGGTGCACGCAGAAACAAAAGGTATGCAACATTAATTCTATTTATTTTAACATTTTGTTTACCGGGAAAGTCCAACTTGAAATGAGCCAATTTTCAGAGGAGGCCCAGGGAGAAATACTCCAGATGCATGTCTTTGTAAAGTGGGGAGGAAACTGGAGCACCCAGAGGAAACCCACAAGAATGCAGGATGAACATGCAGATTCCACTTAGAAGGCTCCCCAGCCAAGAATCAAGCCAGAAAACCTCTTGCTGTGAGGCAACAATGTTACTGCACCACTGCTCCATCCAATGGGCATGCACAAGCAGACAAATGAGAGTGAGGAGTAAACCATGCACTATAGGGGTCCATGAAGACATAAGGGATTATCAGTGCAATAGACTAGATACATTATGTTGTTATGCATCTGCCCTGCTACAGTCTTCTCAAATGTACTCATCTTCCAGTGCCTCTCCCATCCACAGGGAACAAAGCAAAGCCATATTCAGATCATCTGGCACCCTGAGCAGTTCTCCAGGCTGGTACTTCCTCAACCTAAAAGTGTCTTCACAAAGTTAAGGACCTCATGAGTTGCTACCCCACACTAACCATCTTAGATCACCATCTCCTAAACTGTTACAAACCAACCTACATGAATAATAACGTTTTCTGAAATTCCTAAGCCGTGTGAATCCAGATCAGCATGCCTTTCTACCCTAAGCAGTGGAAACATAAATCATGAAAATTCAAAGCCCAGAATATGTGAGAATGTTTAAAAACATAGAACCAAACAATAAAAAAGAACACAGACCAACTGTCATCACACATATAATACTTTAATCTCTCCTTTATGTGAGATTTCATCAGAATAAAAAGCATGTGCAAAGCAATACATTAAATACATTTATATCATGTGATAAAACTCAAGTGACAATAAACAACCAATACCAAATCCATATACAGTTAAAAAACACCAAATATATTGAAAATGATAAAAGCAAAAATGATATTCTGTAATTTAGCAGCACGCATTTTAATACTCAATTAACAGATATGCCTTCATTAAATCCTGGATGAACCCTTGTATTTAGTCCAGTTGTCACAGCCATTCTTTATAGCCAATTAAATGTTCGCAATTACCTCCTCAGTGTGTTTGGAAAACTTGTTCAAGAACAAAGAATTAAAAACATTTGAAATTGTAGCATCTCTGTGCACATTTACTAAGGGCTTTAGTAATATCCTTAGTTCTAATATTATAATTAAGCTTGCATATTTTTTGTCTTAACAAGCACTCTGACTTGCCTAAATCAAATCTATCACAACAAGCAAGTAACAATGTAAACAGCACCCTTGGTACCACAGTTACTGTATATACCCTGTACAATCAATTATCCTATTGATGCCAGGGACAAACATGCAGGTTACATCATTTATACACCTGCACTGATTACAGCTATTGCATTTTGCCCTTTATGAGGCTTTACTATGTGACTGCTCAAATGGTTTATTCTGTTTTCTTTATAATTTATTTTTAAGAGTAGCATTTCTTTTGTTAACAAAGGCATGTCACACACTACCTGGCTTGGTAAGCTATTATTTATAGTTTAATCCCAGTTGTTGTAAATAATGTTGTATATATATATATATATATATATATATATATATATATATATATATATATATATGTATGTATGCAAAATCATATATGCATTAAAACCAATTATTTGCTTTGTAATTGTTTTTTTATTTTGATGAAGTCATCAAATAAAAGAGAAACGAAAGTGCTAAAAGGTTGTGGTGACAGCTGATCTACCTTCTTTTTTAATGTTAACAGAGATAACATAGCAATCTTGTTATGAAGTTCTAAGTAACTTCCAGAAAAGCTTTGTAAACTCATAATTCTCAGTGGTCATATAAAATAGTTATGCTGGAAGATTTTTTTTATGTCTGCTATTAGATATGCAAGTTGTTTCACTCTTAGAAAATACTCTGGTTTGCTCCTAATAAATGTGGTGATTGTCACATAAATAAAGCTTTAATGTCAAATCAAGGAACCAGAAAATCATCCATGCCCCCTTCATTTATCAGATGAATACATTTTCCTATTATATATCTTAGAGTAATCAATCTGCCCAAAGCAGCTACAATAGCAAAAATGTGATTATTTTATCTCTTTACCATAAGTTTAATACTGATGGAGTATGCTAGTTATCATCCTTAGTGTGTGATACAGGGGTATATTTTCATCCAATAGAGATGAAACTGCTCCTTATGGTTGTAGATCATTCTTACAATAATTAATTTCTTTCCTTCAAGGTTTTCCCACTGTTCCCTCAGCTAATCATGTTTTGCACATAATAACAATCATAGCCAGATATAGTATTGTGCATTTTATTATAGTAGTTTTTTCTTTTCTTTTTCATTTTTTTTGTATTTGATTATCGGTGTAGATATTTCATTTAATTACAACAGCTTGAGATTTGTACTACTTGTTTTCACCCCACACATACCATGAGTCAATGTTTTAACACACTTTGCATTTCACTATACTTTCACATACCTAAAAACATGAAAACTAGCACTAGATGACTTAATCCTCAAATAAATTAACCTACTGTCAATATGATTTTATTGCTAATGGCAAGACCAAACATAGTTTTTCTATTACAGCTGGACATCACCTGCAAGCATGTATACTACATAGTATGTATTTAGCAGTTCATTATGATATTGTTTAAGGACTTTTGCACTTCCTTCAAAGATAACAGTGCTGTTCCTACTAACAGCAAGTTTTGTTGAAAGCTAATTGAATATGACCATAGTATCAAAGGGAGGTAGTTTGTGTCCACCTTTTCGTCCTTTAGAGTCCCCCTTATATCAAGTTTATGATCCTTCTGATGAGCAGATAGATAAACCCACATGCATAAACCAATTAATGTCATCATAATGATACTAAATCCATGCTGCTGGTATTAACATTATAAGTGATAATCATAGGCGATGGTCAGAGTGCCACTCTCTGATCGTATCTACTGCTCCCTACAAATCTAATGGGAGTACTTGTTCTAAATGCCCTACACATATGCATTCATACTCCAAGGAATTAAAAGAAAGGTGAGGAAAGAAGAGGAGAGGAAAGGAAAAGAAAGGAAAGGAGAGGAGAGGAGAGGAAAAGAAAGGAAAGGAAATGAAAGGAGAGGAAAGAAGATGAAATAAGAGGAGAGGAAAGGAAAGGAAAAAGTAAAGGAAACGACCCTTACATTTTACAATGTGGTGATCCTTCCTTCTTCAAGGAGTGCCAGATCCTAATGCCCTCACTTTCTACTACCTCTCACATGTACATGCTGGGAGAAATGAACAAAAAAAAATGTATCACATTCCCTAACACTCTGCATGTGGGATGGCTGCCTTATTTGCCCCACCCTAGCTATGCTACTGGCTATGGTCTCAAAATCAGCATTGCTGACTGCCATATAGTAGGTGCGAGTGTTTGGTTTTTAGAGCATATGGTAAATGCACACTGTTGCTTTGGTTAATAGCCAGCACTTGCCACATCCTTATAAGATTTATAATGTAAAGCAACAGATAAGATTTATAATTACTCACTGCCAGGTTTTATCTACCTCATCTGAACCATCTGCAGTCTAGTGCAATTTTACCAAGAGCAATTGAACTTTCTCAATATTATTTTACACACAAGCAAGCATATACATAATATTTTTCAAGAAGATTTGATATCTCTTCATTACTAACACCCCTTTCCCTTTCTTTAAATTAACACTGACACCAAATTGGCTACTATAACACAGTAAAACATAATTATTGTCCACTCTTAATATAAGCCAACCATCAAGCGAGTGTTTACTCGTTGTAACTGAACCAGTCACTTTTCAAAAGGCATACATTTAGAATTAAGTTTATTCATGATGACTGCACATAGGATATTCAGTATTAGCCTGAACTATACATACATTAAAATAAATGTACAAATCAGTTTCACTCATTATTTGATGCAAATGTAGTCTAGCATTCCGTTCTTTGTTTTTGTTACTTGAATAGGTGCTGGACGAGCTACTAAAAATAACAAGAAGGTTTCATATGTGGAGTTGATATACAGGTTGTCCACCAAGACTCAAATAAAACTTTCTTTAGTTATACTAAATTATTTGGAAACAGATCTATCTTACAAGTTAAACTACTTGACAGTCAATCAGAAATGCATTTGGAATGGTAACAGAACTTATTTCAAATTGAGTAGAGGATAATAGAATAGCTTTTAAAATGAAAATTCCAACATTAGCATTTCTTTTGTCACAAAATGCATAACTTTAAGGAAAAATGTGACATTTCTACTCATAATAAGTTAGATAAGAATCTATTAAAACATTCCACTCATGTTTCACAGGATAAACTAAATGAAGTCAGATCAAGGGAAGCCAAAACATACTGTGGAGAAAATAACAGTATTAATTCTGGTATTTCAACAACAAAAAAATCTAAACATGAGTTTAAAGGATTTAGTGAAAAGCTTAGATTTCACTGATAGTTGTAGTAAAGATAATGAATCAAACATTAAAGGAAAGCCTTCACCTGATGATTTGATGGCACACAACTGTGAGAATAACAACAAGGGCATTGCAGTTAATGAAGTTGCAGACTGAATGCAATAGCTAATGTTAAGGAATCTTATAATGTGAGCCTATTAAACATCATGATTACAAAACAGGTAATTGTATTACTGAGGATTTACAAAATGATATACAGTTTAGTATAATTCCTTCATATCACACTGCTCCTAATAATGAACTACAAACATCTATATCAGAACTATACTCTGAAATTATCATTGTCAACATTAAAAAGAAAAAAGGAAAGAAATTAATGTATAAAAGATTATGAGCGCATTCAGTCACAAAGCCCAAATACATTTATTTAAAACTCTAGAGGTAGTTAAGTCTTTTTTTTAGAAATAGAACATTTACAAAAAATCATACCCAATGTCATAAGAAAACTTGATAACACTATAAGTGTGTTCAGCTGGTAATAGTCTAAATTAAGCTGTTGTAGTTGACACCATTGAAGGGTTATCATCAATCGTATCTACAAATTCCAAAATTATAAATGATGCAGACAAAACGTGCTATGCCAATGAATGTAAGATACGTATTTAATGTGATTCTCTTCTGCGACCTTGAGTACATAATTTCTGGAAACTAAACAAGAACAAGATTAGAATATAGCTTGTGTACTCACAGGATGCATGTTAATTGATATCCAGACAAAGTTTCAAAGACTACTAACTATAAACTCCAAGTACATAAACATTTTAATACATACAATAGCAAATTATCTATACACACTACTTTATAACCACATGGAGCATGTTATCTTAACATTGATTGAGTTAGCTAGGATTGATTTACATAAACAGGTTGTAACTAAAATTATGGAACACAGAAAAACAAAGCAAAGTATCTGGATGAAGCCTGTACAGGAAAAAGATTGCATTTATTAAAGTTTTTCTGAGGCTGTGTATTCCAGTGGTTTGCTTTATTTTGAAATGTAACTAAAAAAGATTCCACTTCACAAAAAACAACTCTCTGTCATATATATGTATATATATGTATATATATATATATATATATATATATATGTATATATATATGTATATATATAGACATACACACACACACACACACACACACACACACACACACACACACACACACACACGCACATATATATTTTCAAGGACTACACATTTAATAAGTGGTTGCAGCAACTTAGTCTGGTCTGTAGTATCATACCTGTGAATTGCTGAGAAAAATGTGCATATCATTCCAGGAATTTCTCCAAGAACAAGCTTTATTTGAGTACATATGGTGCTGCATTTGTCTGATAAAATTCAATAGGTAGTTAAGTCTTTGCTTAGAAACAGAACATTTACATCTGGAGCATTTCTCCCCAGGCCTCCGCTGAAAATTGGCTTTGTTCCAAGTCAGACTTTCCCAGTTAACAAATGTTAAATAAATAAATAAATAAATAAAATTTACAAAAAGCATACCCAATGTCAGAAGGAAACATAATAAAACTATAAAGTGTCATCCTTGCAATGCACAAAGACTGGGTAATAAATTTCACGAACTCAAAAATCATGTTACTGGCTAAGAATTGTTGCAATCACTGAGTTGTTGAACACATGAGAAATATGTTTTCCCAACTTTGTTAAATATAATTGAAAGATAAGTGTAAAGATGGAGGTGTTGTCTTATTAATTTATGAGCATATTAGATCATCTGTTGCAAATGTTGGCAAATGCTTGGAGAGTCTAACAGTTCATGAGGGCAGCTTTGACAATTCTCTAAGAATTATATTCTGCTACAATTGTCCAAATACTGATAATCAAAACATCGGGCTACACAAAAAGACTAAGTAAGTTGGTAAAAACAGGTAACTTACCTTTATTGGGTGAGTTCAATTATCTCAATAGAAACTGGAATCTGTTTTTAGTATATCTTAATAACAAACTATCAAAAAGGTAAAAAGAAATTACTTAACTGCTAAAACCTTTTGGCTGTTGAGAGAGCTTGCAGTGAAGAGACACACATGGGGGTTGCAGTCATTTCTGTGCTTTTGTTCATTTATTTTTAGGATCAAACTTATTCAGAAATGTTAACAAAGTGTTCAATGCTTGAGTTTTAAATATTGGTGAGGTCTGTCAGATGGGTTTGGGTTTACATCACTCCCCGGGTTTTCTGCAACCCCCAGTTATATCTCTTCAGTGTAAGCTCTCTTGTCAGTGAAAAGGTTTTAGTATAATATCTTATAGTTTAACAACAATCAATACTTGAAAATACACATGGGATTATTACTGTAGGCATTATAGCAACTGACATTACTGATATAATTAATAATCTGTCAATTACTTGTCTATGTTATTCTGATCATTTTCTGTTACATGTCAGATAAGAAGACATTTTTCCTGAAAACATACTACAAAAAGATTTAATTACAATAAGATTAACTGTCCAATAATATATGATACCCTAAACAAGATAGCTTGGTCATCTGAATGCTCCACAAAAAGATAGGAATTACAGCTACTCTACTCTTTAAAATAGGTTAAGACAGATTGCAGAAGCCATTGTAAATATTAGATATAATAAATATAAAACTGAAGAAAACACAGTGAAGGAACAAACATGGCTGAACAGATAAAGAAGTTTTAATAAAAATAAGCGCTTTCACGTCTTGTCATGGACACTTCATCAGGTTCAGGGTAAAAACACAGTACAAACCCAGGATATAAATACTCCAAACACAATTCATATCATCCACTCACAAGAATACATCAATAAAACAATCAAGATTTGTACTGTGGGATTATACTTTTGGGTTTGTACTGTGTTTTTACCCTAAATCTGATGAAGCATCCATGACAAGATGTGAAAGTGCAGCCATATTTGTGCCTTCACTGTTTTTTCTTCAGTTCTCTCTTTGTTTTGACTGTGATTCTTGTGGACCTTGTTTGTTTTTTTTATAATAAATATAAAACTATTTTAACTTATCGGTGGTCCCAGGAATTGAAAACAGCTTACAAATGAAAAAAAAGAAAGAAAGAAGGAAAGAAATAAAGAAAAAATGAATGAAAATAATTGTAATACCTTTAAGAAATACCTCAATCTATATATGTATATATATATATATATATATATATATATATATATATATATATATATATATATATGTATATAAAAAGATTGAACTGGACTAATAATTAAGTGAAAATTGAAATTAGGGAATGTTTCTCATTGTACAAGGAAAAATATCTAATGATAACTCTAATATGAAAAACTATTACTTGTACATTAATAGAAAACCATGCCAACAAAATATCATCAGTGTAATAAAGAAGAATAATGTATTGAACTCTGATCCCATACTAATTGCTAATTAATTCAATATTTTTTGTTTATGCATTTATAAGCTACACACTGTTAATGATATTGTATGGACAAATAAAGAGTAAGATGTTCCATGGCCAATCTTTTGTAGTGGCATTATAATGAAAGTTTTTTTTGTCTAGTATAAAAATAAAATAAAAAAAAATATATGGACCACACAAAATTTCTTCACTATTAATATGTAACATTTATTTATATGAACTTTTTACATACAGGATCTCTCCCCAGTCTTTGGAAGGTTTCCAGTGTAACACCAATAAATAAAAAGGGAAACAAAATTGAAGTTAAGAATTGTCACCATATCTCCTTGAATTCTCTCATTGTTAATTGCTTTAAGGGATGTATCATTGAGTTCAGTAACATCACTAGAGAACTAGAACTATTAGACATTTGTCAGAATGATTCCATAAAGGAACATTAACATTAATAAATCTAACTGATTTCTATGAACAGGTTTTACTGGCTATAGGTAATGGTATAAGTTCAGGTGCTGTGTACTTGTACATATGCCCAAGGCATTTGATTCTCTACCACACTCTGTTATATACTGAGCACTGGCAAATGTTAAATTCTATTCTTACATCATCAGATAGATCATATGTTGGCTATCTGGTAGATTGCAATAAGTGGTCATAAACAGTACAAATTCTGATGTACTGCCCATTACATTTGGTGTTCCTCGGGGATCTGTTTTATGATCAATTATGTTTTTTTTTCTAAAACATAAGAATTGTTGGATCACCAAGTAAATTGATGATTTAAAGATAGATTTCATGATCCCCAATGAAAAGGATGCCTTATAGGCAGATAGTATTGGTTTGTGTTTATCTCAAACAAATGCTCAGTAATGTATTTTGAAAAACCAAAGATTTACCAACTAAATAATTTATCATCTGAATCCTTAAAATGTAGTTATTGTTTTTAAGGATTTGGCAGTTTTGATTACCAGTACATTTTTCTTTGGAAAACATGTGGAAGCCATAAAATGAACAGCTATGTGACCACTTAACACAATTGAAAACTTTACTACTAATGACTGTAGATTTTGTCTATACTGTATGCTACATTATAACTACATTGTATGCTACTTATAACACTCTAACTTTGGAGTATAATAGTGCATTTTGTATTTATAATAAGAGCAATCTAAAACGTCTTCAAAGAGTACAAAAAAGTTGCATAAAATGTACAAATAGAAATAAAGATGTATATTTCTAAATTGTTTGCATGCAGGATTTTCCTTGGTCCTTATCAACAATTAAGTTGGAATATTGAGCCATATCAAGGTAACATTTTATTTAGACATAAAAAACTTTAAACTGTTGAGATCATTTAGGACTATATTTAGGCAACCATTTATTATGTTAAAACTTCCATCTCTTTATAACCAAATTCTATCAGAGATTTGATCTTTAAACAATTTGAATTGATTTAAAATGAATCTCGGTAAATGGGTTGGAGATATGGTGTATATCTCTACTTTAGATGAGTCATTGTTCCTTAATGGTTCTTTAACCAAACTCCTGTAGCATTACTTACTAACTTATGAAGTGATCAAATTTTCTCATTCAAATTGATCTCTCCAGTGTCTAGGGAACCTTCTCTTAAATGTTGAAGACTGAGGGCCAGATGCAGAATCTGGCACATTCTGCTGATATCAATGGAAATGTTGTAGATAAACCTGTAATACATAAATATTCCTCAATGAACTTAGAATATGTCAGCGCTTAACAGAGTTTCTCAATAGCAGTGGGGAAATGTATATCAGTAAAACTAGGTCACTCCTTATTCGTTCCAAGTCAGTTTTAATAAATACTATACTCTGTTAAAAAGTGAACATTTTAACAGAGTATAGTATTTATTAAAAAATTACTTTGATTTTTATAGTTTAAAACAAGATGTAACCTAATTTAATGGGATGTGGAAGTGACAACATATTTAAAAGAATACGGAGTGACCTAAGATTTACTTAATTGTGTTAAATGATTTTTTTTTTTTATTTAGATGAAGTTCATGAACTAGCATGTATGAAAGTGTTTATCTTTTACTTTACTTTATGTATTAAATGTATGGATTTTTATGAGTGGCTGTTCCTTTCAGCCTTCATAGTTTTTACCATTTTTTAATGGTTGTGAAGTATGCGAGTTTCTTCACTGTGTATCAGCCACAGCTATTTCATGAGTTATGAAAATTGTCTCATGAAGCATGCTGTACATTAACAAACTTAAGGAAGTACTATCCCAGTCTATGTTGCCTGACATTCATCAATGCATATCTACAACAATCTCTCCAGTAAGCTTAGAGACAAGTATGGGATATCTCTGTAAGCCATTTGTTAGTAAAATATATTTGCTTTCACCTATGGATTCTGTCACACTCTGTAAAATTTCTAATAAAAAAATGAATAAAGGAGGAGGCCTACCATGGCCACATCACCACAGCAAGCTGTAGTTAACAATGGTGGGGAACACAGGAAAAGCACACAACCAAGGAAATAGTGGGATAGATAAGCAGATGGGGGGTAAGGGTGAAGAAGAGGGACTCACAATAGCTATTTTGGAATAGGAAAATCTGAGGGACAGACAGAGGGGCAAGTGCAATGATTTTTTTTTTTGATTGGAATAGGCCCCATTTTTTTTTTTGGTTTTTGTTTGAAGAATATAAGGAAAAGTTAAGACAGGGAAAGAGGAGAAGAAGTAAACACAGCAGTTATACCCATATAGCAAATATCATAAAACATGACAGCCAAATGTAAAAAATAAACAGTAAGGAGACGTAAGTTACACAAATGGCACACTGTCCAACATGGGCAATGGAAAGTTGACAAACAGGGTGGGGATGTATACCAACTATGGTTAAATGCAGAAATGCATATGTACCTGTGCACTGTTATGTTATGACTTGCTGAAAACTATGTGGCAGTAATACCTGAATGTTTATGTCTGATGGAAGTTGTGTGTTGTAGGGTAATAAATATGGATCACAGAACGCATCGGGCAAATAATCCAATATCCAAGTAGTCTGTCAGCAATACAAGTATAAGCCAAGCAATATCACAGATGAGCAAATGCAGATCCTGTAATGCTGCAGAATACCAGCAGAGGACAGAGCAGAATCTCTGACCATGCATGTGAAAGGCAGACAACCAAGCACAGTGCCAAACAGCAGCACTGTAGCAAAGTAGCAAACTGGCTGCTACTTGCACAATTAGATGAACAAATCCAAATAGATACAAAACAAGCTGCAAAATTCATCTGAACAATCCAAACCTGAACCACAGGAACTGGACTTTGGACATACTCTCTTAAAGAAATTCATGTTTATTTAATCCACATTAAGCACACATTTACCTTTGTAAGAGAGTATTTTCACAGTCCAGTTCCTGTGGCTCAGGTTTGGATTGTTCAGGTGAATGTTGTGGCTTGTTTTGTTCCTGGTTAATTATGGCTGCTTTATCATCTTCTGACATGAATCAAGCAGGTACTGCTGTACTCTATTTCCAGGAGGACATCTTATAGGTTCATAGGTTCATAGGTTTATACTAGGCTATCTGCCCTGGGGCAATTATAAGCCTAGCCCGATTCTGTATGGCTTACGCCACCCCTTGATTTGAGTATACTGTGCCCTTTTTAAGATTTAGTTTACTGTGCCTCTGTCTAATAGTGACATGGGAGTAGTCCCTAGGACAAACCTACGATCCTCCATCCACTAATCGAGATTCTTCTTGAAGAGATTCAGTGAGGTGCTCTGCCTCACATGAACTGGAATTCTATTCCAGAGCGAAGGGAGCCTCTGGGTTATGAACTTGTCCCTCCAGCAAGTTCTATTTATTTCTGTGCTGAGGTTCAAGTCCCTCGAGCATGTGGCTCTAAGGGATTTAGATTTACTGAGGTGGAGTATGTCCATTAATTCTGGATTTGACATAGCTTTGTATGTCAGGCATAGATCACCTCGAAGTAGGCGGTATGCAACTGAGTAGAGCTGGAGTTTTTTTAACCAAGCAGCATATGGCATCTGTTTGAGACCCTTGATCCTCTTGGTGAGATACTTTTGGGGTCTTTCTAATTGCTGCAGGTGTCAGGTAAGGTACATCCCAAAAGGGGCATTGTATTCTATGATGGGCCTGATGAGGGATGAATAAAGGGGCACGATTACCTCTCTTGATCTAGATGTGAAACCCTTCTTGATGAGGTGGGCTATGTAGAAGGTCTTTCTAACCACTTTGGCAATGTGGATTTCAAAGGAGAGATTGCTATCAACTTGGGTCCCCAGGTCCCTAATAATTTTCTCTGTACTTAATGGGTTTCCGCTTATGTGGTAATTTGTGGGCACATTGTTTTTGCCAAAGGGTATGACTATACATTTTTGGCATTTAGCTTTAAACCATGGTGCTGGCACCAGTTAACTGTCTCTGTGAGACCTTTTTGAAGGTTGTTTGTGTCAGCTGGAGAGTTGATTATGGCGCCCAGTTTGCAGTCATCTGTGAACTTGGTGAGCCATAGTCCTCCCACATTTGCCTGTACCTCGGAAAAGTATATACCGAACAAGAGTGGTCCCAGGACAGAACCCTGTGGGATGCCACTTGTGACCAGTTTCAAGTCTGACATGGCTCCATCAACTCTCACTCTGTGGGTTCTGTCTTTGAGCCAGTTTGCAACCCATCTTGTGACATAGGGGTTTATATTTAAGCTGGATAGCTTATCTATGATGCCCGAGTGGGGTATTGTGTCAAATGCCTTTGCAAGGTCCAGATAGGCTGTGTGGACTACCTTCCCTTCATCTATGGCTTTGATGACTGTTTCAAAGAAGTCAACTAGGTTCAAAAGGCAGGATCTGCCCTTGACAAAGCCGAACTGGGTAGGATCTAGTGTCTGTAGGTCCCCAATGTCTTTGTTTATGAGCTCCATGATGATCCTCTCCATAGCCTTGCAGACTAAGCTAGTCAGGCTTATGGGGCGATAGTTTCCAGGGTCCGTAGAGGCTCCACCTTTGTGGAGTGGGACCACTGTTGCTGTACGCCATTCTGTGGGCACATATCCTGTAGTGAGGCTGAGATTGTATAGCTGTTTTATTTGAGGGATTAGTTCCTCTTGTAGTTCATGTAGGATGCAACCAGGGATGCCATCTGGTCCCATGGAAGCAGTGTTTTTTGCTTTGGTGAGGGCAGCCTTCACCTGAGCATCTGAGATGTTTGGGAGGCAGCCCTCTGTTGGGATAGATACTTGCTCTTTTCGGGGGGAGGGGGTGGAGAAGTTTGCACTGAACCTGTCTGCCAGGATATTGGCGATGTCT
The DNA here is from genome assembly GCF_019279795.1 of Protopterus annectens. Lineage (NCBI taxonomy): Eukaryota > Metazoa > Chordata > Ceratodontiformes > Protopteridae > Protopterus > Protopterus annectens. The sequence continues at coordinate 1,286,020,865 of NC_056745.1, forward strand.
GTGGGTTCAGTGTATTTTTTGTCATTTAGAATCAACTCAGAACAAGTCTGGGAGTTGCATCCCAGGTTTCTAACATAACTGAAAAAAGCCTTATGATTGTCTTTGGTGTCCTGTGCAATTTTTCTCTCGAAGCTGGCCTTGGAGGATTTTATGAGGGATCGTAATTTTTTGCTAGTACTCATCAGAGATGCCTTCCCTATTAGGGATTTTGCTCTATCATGTAGTAGCTTCCTCCTTCTGTTCTACAGTTTATTTATGGCAGGGGTCCTCCAGACTGGACGCCGCCTTTGGATGATTGGGTTTTGGTTTTGTTTGGGATAGCATGATCCATGCATTCCTGGAGATGTCCGTAGAATGCATTTATATAGGATTCTGCAGTTTGGGCTGTAGTTTCCACTGGCCCTGGGGCCTTGAAGGATTCCACTTCGGTTTTGAGAAGTGAGAAGTTCGCTTTTGAGAAGTTTTTCACTGTGGTTTTCTGGGCTGGGGGTGGGGTCGGGATGTGGACATCCAGTGAAATTAATTTATGGTCTGATCTTACCAATGAGGGATATACTTCTGGTGTGGAGCATAGAGTCCCCATGTTGGTAATGATCAGGTCTAGTATGTTGTCCCCTCTTGTGGGAGTGGTGACTAGTTGTTCCATAGCATTTGAGTTTATAATTTCCAGGAATCTTTGGGCTAAGGTGCTGGGGCTTGAGTAGTGCTCCCAGTCAATGTTTGGGTAGTTGAAGTCGCCCAATATAATGGTGTTCGGAGAGATCTTCATGTTCTCCAATGTTTTCTGGAAAGCCGAATGGGATTCCTGACTTTGAGAGGGTGGTCTGTAGGATGCTATAAACTGAAAAGCAGTCTTGCCCACTGTTAGTTGCACATGGATGGTCTCCGATACTTCCTGCAATGCCACTAACCTGGAGGTGTGGATATCCTTGATAAATATGGAAACTCCCCCTCCTTTTGTGGTTCGTTCCGGGTTTTGGGGCCGAAAAGCATGATACGAGGTATAGCCTGATAGTGCTGGTGTGCTCTCTGGAGCCTTGAACCAGGTTTCTGTCACTGCACAGATATCGATGTTCTCCATACTGAGGAGAGCTTCGAGTGTGTGCATCTTGAGGTTAAGACTTCTGGCGTTTAGCAGCATTACCCTCAGTTTCTTGTTCCTTGTGCTGTCCACTCCATAGGCAACCTTACATTACCAGTGCAGCAGTTTTTCCAATGTGTAGACAGGATGCTTTGGCTTTGCAGTCTTGGTGAGGGTTTGTCTTACAACAGAACTCATTCCAGCTCTGAAGAAGTCAGATTTTCTATCAATGAGTCTGACATTACTCCAGCACAGAGACCAGCCCATTGTATCTTTAACAATGGCAACATTACCAAACGGAGTTCTGCCTCTGCTATAATCAGCTGAATGGGGATTCTTCTTCAGAGAACCTTTTTAAACATACCTTACAAGACTAGCTTAATGAGAAGGCTGAATTGAAAAGAGTTCAAGATGAATGGGCTGGTTCTTTTAGTAAACAACTTTATTTCAAAGCAAGTTAACAAAATACAAGGAACTTCAAACTGAAATAGTTACTTTAAGGAATGTATACGAGTTAATTATGATCCTAAGGGGCTTTTGAAGGGTCCACTCTACACAACAAATTGAGTAAATTGTTTAACTGCCAAAAATATGAATTGTTGGAGGTAATGATTAAAAATAACCTCAAGGATATGGATAAATTGATTGAGGAAACTATACTCATTGATGACAGTCTAACTTCTAATTTGCTTTTTACAGTGAAAATTAATGATTACCTTAGTATTTCTGACAAAGCTGACTCTATTATTTGTGATGTCAAGATTAGAAAAGAAAATAAGCTACATAGGGAAAAATGGATAACAAACAAGGAGCTTTATATGTACCACCCTATAAATTTAAACACAAACTGTCTGATGTGGGTGAGACAAATGACTATACAAATACTGTTGGACTTCAAGAGCTTGACAATCGTGGAGTTGACAAGGATCCCATGCTTGGGGGGGATGAACCAAATTAATTATGAGTTACATTTGGAGTTCCCTTTATCCAGAAGATCACAGAGAATACAGAACAGATTACCACGCAACCTACAACATGGAAGTCAGGATCAATGGTACAACAGGAGAGGAGCAAACATAGGAAGATGTCACAGGGGACAGTGAATGGGTTGATTATCTTCAAACTCAGACATGATTTCAAAGTGTTCAATTAAAGTGACTTTGAGGTTGGCTTTAAATAGACGCAATTGTTTGAAAAAGGTCTATCTTTGTACCCTCCAGAAGAGCTTCTATGGATGATGCCCTTATTGACTTAAAATATTTTACCCTGTAAGCTTAAGTCTATATTTTGTCCACGAGGACAAGTCGAGCCAAAACACCTCTAATCAATGTCACAAACCCAATATTTTCAACCCCCCCATTGCACCCTATAATTACTCTTTTTAAGAAAATATGTGAGTCTGATATTAGATATTTACTGTTTTTCAAAAGGACCTGGGACTGATTCAGTCTAACAAAGGAAGAGCAGCCATTGTCAAGGCATATTATGGACAATAGACAAGTCAGGCTTATGAAACCTGATAACAGGTGTGGTCACATTGTTATGAACATAAACGACTAAATTAACAAAATGTTTAATATGCTTTATGGTGACACATATGAAGAGGTGTCTATTATTGAAAGGAGCATTGCCTATCACAAAATAGATCTCACACTGGAAGATTTTTACAGAGTAACTTTGAATTTTTAAGGGGTTTTGGATTCAACCCTCCACCACCACCATATTCAGCATTCTCAAAGTCCATAAAGACATATAAAATCCACCATTGTGCCCCACTGTAGATGCAAAAAATCAAGAACTTCCACCTTGGCCCATTATATTGATTTCTGTTTGAAAGAGGTGGTGGCTAACATTGCACAACTCTACAAAGATCCATGGCACTTTTTGAAAAGAGTTTCCAGGGACATACACAGTGACGATATTATTTTTGTTAAGATGGACATTAAGGATCTCTTTTCAGTTAGTCCCTACAATATGGGTCTAGAGTAGTTCTATGACTATTTGTGTTTTCAAAGTACACTAGACCATGGTATCAAGCTACTTCGGGATTTAATGGAAATTGTCCTGGTGAACAATTTGATCTATTTTGAGAGGCAGCTTTTTAGACAAAGTACTGGGGTAGCTCTGGGGGCTGTCCATTCCCAATCTTCACCAACCTAGTGAAGGCCCATTGGGAATTTAACTTTGTTTTTCAATCCTTTTATATCAACATGTGGAGTTTGCATGGGCACTACTTGGATGACATCGTCATTTTATGGACTGGTGGTTTTTAAATGATGAATGACATTTTTTGTTACTTGAATGACAGCATTGAGTTTCTCAGGTTTACCTTGAAATACTCTGTTGATTACATCAACTTACAGAAAAGAAACAATTATTGTTTTGAATCAAAAATCTGTAGGAAGCTAACTTATTCTAACTCTTTGTCGAACTTTTCTAGTTGCCATCTGCTGCATAAAAAAAGGCAGTGGTCAAGAGCCATATGGTTAGCCTTGCTTGCATGATTTCACAACATAAGACGTTTCTCCTCTCCAAGGGAGTACTAAATTAAGAAATATGTTTGAGGTGTGGGGCTACCCCCTCAATATTCTTAATGTTATTATAAAAGAGGTTACAGTCAAATGGGACAAGTCTATTTTCTTTCATTGATCAGGAAAAGGGGTTTCTTGCACTGGCAGTAAGGCCCAAATAATGACCTCAGGTAACTATGGAAAGGCCTTGTTCTCACATTTAATTTTGACTTTTCAGACATTAAGTATGTGATTACAAAAATTCAGAACATGTTTTCCATGGTTGGTGATCAGTTTCATGTCCTGGGTCCTTCTGTCGAGTAGAGCCACTGGAGTGATCCCAAGGGTGAAGTTTCTATTTCCCATCCACTCATCAAGATTACTATTGAAGAGGGCCAGTGGGGTTCTCTGCTTGACATGTATGGGAAGTCTATTCCATAGCATGGGCAGACTCTGGGTTATGAACCTGTCCCTCCAGCACTTTCTGTTAATTGTAATAATGACTTTGAGGTCTCTGGAGCATGTGGTGTGGAGAGATTGTGATTTCTTTAGATGTAACATTTCTAGCAGAGCTGGGTCAGACATGGCTTTGTAAGTCAAGTAGAGATCGTCTCTAAGTAGGCAATATGAGACAGAGAATAGTTGGAGTTTTTTTAGTCTGTCCATATAGGACAAGTGTTTAAGGCCTAGGATCCTCTTTCTGAGGTACTTTTGCAGCCTCTTCAGCTGTTGCAGGTGTCTAGTGAGGTACATGCCAAATGGGGCATCGTACTCAATGATTGGCCTAATGAGGGAAGAGTAGAGGGAGACAATGATCTCCTTCTTCCTGGATGCAAAACCCTTAGTAATGAGATGTGCCACATAGAAGGACTTTCTGACCACAGTGCCAATGTGGTGGTCAAAAGAGAGCTTGCTGTCAACCTGTGTTCCCAGATCTCTTATAATGCCTTCTTTGTTCAGTGGACTGCCATTGATATGGTAATTCCTGGGAACTGGGTTTTTCCCAAAGGGGATGACGACACATTTTTTGGTATTGAGCTTAAGGTCATGGTTCTGACACCAGTCATTGGTCTCAGTGAGGCCTTTCTGTAGGATGTCAAAATAACGTGGGAGTTAATAACAGCTTCCGACCTGCAATCATCTGTGGACTTTGTCAGCCAGAGTCCCTTTGTGTTGGCCTGGACTTCAGAGAAGTAGTTACCAAACAGGGGAGGACTAAGGACCAAACCCTGTGGGACTCCACGAGTGACTGGCTTGCAGTCTGACTGAGAGTCAGTTTGCAACCCACCTAGTGATATTTAGGTGTTGATGCCTAGCATAGTGGGTTTTTCTATGATTCCTCAGTGGGGAATGGTATCAAAGGCATTGGCCAGATCAAGGTAGGCTGTATGAACCACCTTGCCTTCATCCACAGCTCTGGTGACTGACTCAAAGAAGTCGACCAAGTTGAGCATGCATGATCTACCCTTCACAAAACCAAACATTGTGGGATCCAGAGTTTGGAGATTCCCTATATCCTTGTTTATTAGGTCCATGATGATGAGTTCCACAGCTTTGCATGTCAGACTTGTCAGGCTAATGGGGCAGTAGTTTGCAGGGTCTCTAGTTGCTCCTCCTTTGTGGAGAAGGATGACTGTAGCAGTGCACCATTTGGTAGGGACAAAGCCTGAGGTGAGGCTGTGCTTGAACAGGGCACACAGGTGAGGTATCAGTTCACTCTGTAGTTCATTGCCAAGTCCCATAGAAGCTGTATTCTTGGCCTTGGATGGTGCTGTTTTAACCTGTGCAGCAGTAATATTGGGTGTGTGGCAATCTACTGGTATTGTGATTGGTCCTTTTGGGGGGAGAGGGGTAAAGTTGCCACTGAATCTGTTGGCCAGGATATTGGCAATATTTGTTGGCTCTGTATAGGAAGAACCTTTGTGCAGTAGCTCAGAGCAAATCTGAATATTGCTGTGGAGGTTCTTTACATAACTATAGATGGTCTTGTGGTTGTCTTTACCATCTGCTACAATACTGTTTTCAAAGCTAGCTTTACAGGATTTGATGAGGGATCTCAACTTTTTGTTGAGGTTGATAAGGGAGTTTTTCCGGTCTTGGGACTTCACCTTATTTCACATCAGTTTCCTCCTTCTATTGTAGAGTTTGTTTATGGCAGGGGAGAAGGCCCTGGATTTGTTGGGTATGGCAAGATCCATGCATTTGTGTATGTGTTCGTACAGTGCATTGGTGTTAGATTCAGCGGTAATGAAACTACTCTCCATTTGCCTAGGTCCCATGAAGTTAGCCACCTCTTTTTTTAGGAGCCCAAAATTAGCTTTGGAGAAGTTTTTCATGGTGGTTACCTTTGTGAAGGGGGGGGGTGGGGGGTGGGAGAGATGTGGATTTCCAAGATGATTACTTTGTGGTTGGATCTAACCCTAGGAGAATTTGTCTATTGGTGTAAATCAACGGTCGGCCATGTTAGTAATGACCAGGTCAAGGATGTTGCTACCTCTAGTGGAGGTAAGAATGAGCTGGTCCACGGCATTGAAATTAATGAATTCCAGGAAACATTGAGCCAGTGTATTGGTACATGAGTAGTTTTCCCAGTTAATTGAGGGGTATTTGAAGACACCCAGTATGAAAGTGTTAGGTCGGACCCTAATGTTCTCCAGAATGCTTAGGAATGTGGAATTTGAGTCTTGGGACATGGTTGGGGACCTATAGCTGGCTACAGCCTGAATCGCTGTCTTACCCAATATTAGCTGCACCTGAAGTATCTCTGATGTGTTATATTGGGCTACCAGTCTGGAGATGTATGCATGCTTTATGAATATGGAAACACCACTGCCTTTGGAGCTTTGGTCCAAGTTCTGGGACTGAAAGGTGTGGAATGAGTTATAGCCTGGTAGTGCAGTGGTGCTTTCTGCTGTCTTGAACCAGGTCTCTGTTACAGCACAAATGTCGATGTTCTCCATTTTAAGGAATGCTTCAAGTGAGTGCATTTTGAAATTTAGATGTCTAGCATTGAGCAGCATGACCCTCAGATTGCATTTATTTGCAGCTGTTACAGTGGTAATTTGGTCTTTGGAACACTGCCTAAAAAAGGCACTATAGGGATGGTAAAAGCTTTGACCAGTATCCGGAAGTCCAGGGGTGACAGATGCAGGCCATCTCTGGCAAAGCATCAAGGTCTGTCAGTCATGTCATCCCAGGCAGACAGATACTGGGTCCCCTTATAATGACACCAGAAACTTAGCCAATTGTTGAAATCAATCATTTTCTGCTTGTACTGTGGTATTATTCTTGGTGGTGGTAGGATGTTGCTCAGGATTAGGGTCATGCCCACCTGGGCTACATAATCAGAGATCTCATCCATGTCTCTTTTCATGTAGTCCAGGGAGGTACATCTCAGGTCATTCATACCCACATGCACAATGACAGAGTTATATTTGTACCTGTTGTTGAGGGACCTGAGTGCATGCATTATGCAGCGGATCCTGGCACCTGACAGGCAGCTGACTGTTAGTTTCTCCTTATTCAACCTAGTGAGTGGGACATCAGTGTGCCCCACTACCGAGTCACCTATGACTGATGTGTTGGGTATATTGTTTTACCTTTGGGGCTTTGGTTGAGTGGCAGACTGTTTAGGAGAGTTATGTGTCTCATGATTAGTGCTGTGTTGTGGTGGTCTTGTGCGTTTCTGCCTTGGAGGGCTCTGCTGTTTGGGTAGATTTTTATTGAGAGCCTCCTTGAAGGTGGGTGTGTGTTTTTTGTTTTTATGTGAAGGCAATGCTGGTGTGTGTTCTGGAGAGCTATGTGTTCCATGTGGTGTGGTACAAGTGTTGACCTTGTCCTCTTGACCAGCTATCCGGTCTTGGCTGGAGAGTGCGTGGCTTCCAATTTGGATATATAAGTGTATCTTTTGCAAGTCTGAGTGTTGGGAGGTAAGAGGAGAGGGTAGTCGGTGTACATGAGGCAGTTGCTACATTGCCTCAGCTTGCCCACATTCACCACATTGTTAGGAAAAGCACATGGAACTGACCTTTAGACATGCCTGGAGGGGCAGGCATTAATAATAAGCACTGGAGCTGTTTCCTTGTAGAACGTTTAGTGCATGTAGCATTTTTGTGTGCTACAATAATTGCTACAAGAAGTCTGGTAAAGTGCTAGACTAATAAGCTAGTAAAAGTGCAGGAGAGGAGAGAACTAGCAGATCTAAGGGAAAAATTGAAGAGCAGACATTAGCACAGCTCAGAAGCTTACACACAGTCCTGGACTAGACTAGTTACAGGAAAGGTGGGAAACAAGCACAAATGTGAGTTTTTAAACCAGAAAGTTGAAAGAGATGGAAAAACTGTCCAAATGGCCAATAAACTACAATTTCTGGGCCAGAAACCACTCCTCTTGTGGTAGATATGCTACCTAGTGATTACCACTCCCACTGATAAGCTAGAAGGATTCCTTCCAACACAGAAAGGCTTGGGGGGCTCAGAAGCTTACAAACAGTCCTGGATACAGTAAATTTGTATCAGGACTAGACTAGTTACAGAATAGGCAGGTAACAAATGACAAACATTTGAGTTTAAGACTCCACATTCTTCAGAAAATTCAAGATAATGCAAAACCTATTATTCTATCAACTTTCTAAGTTTGTAAGAGCAATATTTAAAATCTGTCCCTATTTGCCCCCCCCCCAATAATTTTAGGCTTTGTCCAGATTTTTTGCTCTAAGAGGTTGAGAGGTCTGTGTAGTAGCAACAGGCACAGGTAAGCAAGCTAAAAACTGGTATCCCATACACACACACACACACACATATATACTGCCATTCTAATTTAAAACAACATGTGGAATAAACATCTGTGGTTTTATGTCACTGACCCTGGTTATGACTGAGCAAAGGACAGTCCTGAGAGCAACATAACAGAACATTAACATGACATCAGTGACTGCTCACAATTCCAAGGGACATCAGTGTTTCTATTTTGATTGGAATATGTGCAGACACATGTAAATAAATCATTGCATATGTGCACCATTTGCTGATGTGTGAATTTAAGTGAAAACGAAATGGGTGTGAAAATTTAACATAAGCCAAGTAAGGCTGAATAAGTTATAATTTCCACGGTGTATACATAAATGTTGCATAAGTGGTCTATGCATTCAATAAAGGATGATTTTCCATGTGTATCAGATATATTTATATGAAAAAGAAAAGCATGATATCAGCATTGTCAACACATGCCACACACAATGCCAGTATGCCAGTGTGACAGCATGACAAGTGTCATCCAAAACACAAGGTTAAAGACAAGTCCTTGTGTTGAATATGCATTATATGGCAAACCACAAATCATACCCTTACCACTCTGGTATATAAAGAATATGAAAAGAATATGAACAAGGTGTTGTTTGCAAGTAGCTGTGAATACCAATCATGTACACAGTGAACTTATTGCAGCAGTAGCAGCATGTTAACTGCAGAATCTCATGGATGGCTGAATGTTGAATGAAAGTCCAATGTGGTAATGTGTGCCATGCACATAATGCTAATTGTTACACAAAATCTGCAGTGTACATTTGGATGTGTATCATATAAGCATGGCAGCAAAATGCAATGAATGCACATGTGGATATGCAGTCTAGTCACTGATATGGTAAATAGCATGGTGGCAGCATTACACTAGTAGATTACTCAGATAGTATTTACTGTGCTGAGGGACTGCCCTGATGAGTATAACATCAAGAATGATCTCCCAGGCTATTTCCATAAATGAGTCCAGTATAGCCTGTGCCATAACCTGGAAAAAAATTCTCCATCATGCCCCTCATCCATGTCTGAAAGACATAAGACACCACCTCCTGGATCTGCTCAAGATAATCACCTTGTTGGGGTACCAGGCATCATCTCTAGTAGTGTGCAGCAGGGCCAATGTCATGTGCAGGTCCAGCTTCTTTGTCATTATCATCATTTCTGTCTTGATCGTTATCATCATCAGGGGACTCTGGCAGTGGTCTGGCATGCTGTCAGCTTTGATGTCTGATGGGTGAGCATCCACATGCCTCCTGCTCTTTCAAGGTGAATCACAACACAAGACAGGAAGTACATATTCATAACTGCTACTACATGACTATATAACATACCCACTGTGACACAATGAACAGGCAGTAAACAGTCCGCATGAAGTCTTCAACTGTACCTCCATATGCAACGTATATCAGTAATCAAAACCATAACAATGAAAGGAAAATATCTATCAGGCCACACATTCCTGTAAAAAGCAAAACTGACATTAAACTGAAACCAATGTGCACTTCTGCAATCTAACAGACATTAAGTAACATCACAACAACATGGGATGTCTGCATATGAGAACAAAGATATATCAGCATACATAGCAGGTATCATTAAATACACATTTTCAGATGAAATGGCCTAAATTGATTATGCAGGACAAGTATTAAACAGAATTGCTGCTAGTAAATGGGTCGTCATGCACACAAATGGGTCAGCATGCACACAACACATTCCCTATGTCCTATTATCTATACTTATGTATGTTTTCAATACAATCTCATGTCAGGGCCACTGTATCCATCACAGAATATGAGCAGATTACTCAAGGCCATGCCATGGCATGCACAGCACAGTTTACAAGTGGAAATCCTGACATTATCTAGACAAGTATATCAGCCATCATTATACATGACAAACATGTGCAAAGTCAGCACACTTACATGTCCTGAGATTTGAAGAGAAACATGCAATGTCATTGTGTCATGCAACACTCACACAAGCCTAGCTTACAAAACAACACTGTGAAAAGGATAACAGAACACTAGCAGTGTGACCCACAGTATTAACTTCCGATGTATGTCTCACTAAATTGGCCAGTGGACTGTCTGAGAGAATATCACTCTTGTCATGTTTTTTGTGTTTTATGCATGCCCTGCCCATTTATGTTGGTGTGTGAATTTCAGCTGTATCCCAGGTGTCTGTACATGTAATGAGCCATATGAACAGCCATCAACTAACATATTGATATGATGAAGATACAGTGAGATGTCACTACAGTGGTAAATATAAAAGCCATATGCAGAAGAGCTGAGCAAGGCAGCATGGTCATTAGCTAACCCAACACTAATTTTTGGAGTACAATACAATACACTAGTAATAATGCACAATCATAAACACAGTGATGGCCCATGACACATGAAAATGTATCACATGCCATGCAAATAGTCTGTCTACAAATGTATCCGTGCCCTACATACATTTATTAGCAGTCACTACCCTGCAAAATGCAAACAGCATGATGCTGCTTGCTGATTATGTAACAGAAAGTTTGAAACATTGAACAGAAATACCTATGTGCACAAGTATCCCTAAATACAGGATACAATAGTGTTTTAAACAAGCCATCACAGGTATTGTAGCAGATGCAATACTCATAATGAAATGAATGGAATTCCAGACTGTCTTTCAACAATAGTGTGAACACTAACAGCAGACACCCATTCAGTATGTGAAAAGGCAGGTTATGCACAACAGATTGGTCTCTGAGAACCACATTCAAGTGTGCCGAAATACGCATTACAAACAAACAAAGCACTATTAACTTATACTTGAAACATCACAAGCAAAAGCACTGTGAAAGTTAGACATGAATGATTGTCATCTAAATTGTGGCCTACAGTTCAAAACATTATCTTCAGCAAGTATGTCTTGTAAACATAGTTTTAGGTAATTCACACTTGCAAACACAGGTATTGTCTGACTATTGCAGATGCATGGTATGTATTCCTGTATTATAAGTTGTATACATGGTAATAAAAATATAAGTCTGTAACAATGATTATATCTTTTTTTATTTGCAAAATCAGACAAAGAAATCTACATACATCTTTTCCTATACTGCTTCTCCAGCCTGTGCATCTGCTTGATGTGCAGGGACCGATTCCTGAGTGTGTTCCTCAAGACCTGCAAAAAGTTAAATGTAGGTATAAAACAGCAATGATATACATTTGTCAGTTTGTGTTCCCTACCTTTTACATTGAAGAACATCACAGAAATCACAGGGCAGCATTGATGAGCTAGGGTAAAAGTAATCTCGGCCCCACAAAGTCTCTTCTTCAATTTTTCCCTTGGAACTAGACAAACTTTCAACTTAAGCACTCAAGCCATTCATTTCTCAGCCTGGCACTTGCTCAAAACTTATAGCAAGTACTTATAAACCCTAGCACCAGACCCTCCTTTACTGTACAGAAGGACAAGGCTCTTTATTCAACCTTACCAGCCATCCAGTAAAACAGTTTACTGTACCTATCCAGGCATGTCCGAAGTGCAGTTTCAGGTGTACTCTCCAGTCCAACTGGTGAATCTGGACATTTTGAGGCAATGCTACAACTGCCTCATGTGCACAGACAACCCTCTCCTACTATCACCAAACACTAATACATGTGAGAGATGCAATAATACAGCTAAACTGAAGGCTAAGATCTCTCAACCCAAGACTGGATCAGACAATCAAGAGGAGAAAGGAAATACTTGCATCACACCACCAGTCTCACATAGATCCATTAAACCAGCACCGGCAAAAAACACACATAAATACATGAAAACATACTTGGAGGCTCTAAATAAAAATGTGGAAAACCAACAGAGACCTCCAAAGCAAACATCCAAGCAACCTCCACCCCCAACACAAACCACGAAATACATAATTCACAAGACCAGTGTGCCATGCAATCACACCCCTTAAGGCAAAATAACACACCCAACATAGTAGTAATAGGTGACTCTATAGGCAGGCACACTGATGTCCCACTCACTAGGCTGAATAAGGAGAAGGTTACTGTTAGCTGCCTGTCAGGTGCCAGGATCTGCCACATACCACAAGCACTCAGGTCATTCCAGAACAAGTACAGATATAACTATGTCATTGTCCATGTTGGTGTGAATGAACTGAGCTGTACCTCCCTGGACTACATGAAAAGAGACATGGAGGAGCTCTCTGATCATGTAGCTCAGGCCGGTATGACCATGACCATGACCATGACCATGAGTAGCACCCTACCCTTACCAAGAATGATACCACGGTATAAAGAAAAAATTCTCAATTTCCACAATTGGCTAAGTTTCTGCTGTCATTCAAAGGGGATCCAGTGTCTGTCTGCCTGAGATGACATGCTCGACAAGCCATGCTGCTTTGCTAGAGATGACTTGCACCTGTCACCCTTAGGCTTTCGAATACTGGCCAAGGCTCTTGCCACCCCCATAGTGCCTTTTTTAGGCAAGGATCAAAAGGCAAACCCACAGCCGTAAATAGCACAAGTAACAAAAAACTGAGGGTAATGCTACTCAGTGCCAGAAGTCTAAACCTCAAAATGCACGCACTCGAGGCACTCCTCAGTATGTAGAAAATCAATATATGTGCAGTAACAGGAACCTGGTTTAAGGCTCCAGAGAGCACCGCAGCACTACCAGGCTACAACTCATACCATACATTTCAGCCACAGAACCAAAGCTGAAATACAAAAGGCAGGGGAGTATCCATATTCATCAAGGATACTCACACCTCCAGGTTAGTGGCACAGCACGATGCTTCAGAGATAATCCACATGCAACTAACAATGGGCAAAACTGCAACTCAAATAGCAGCTTGCTACAGATCACCCACCATGTCTCAGGACCACATTCTGCATTTCTGGAAACACTGGGAAACATAAAGGCCCTACCAAACACCCTAATATTGGGTGATTTCAATTACCCAAACATTATCTGGGAGAACTACTCAAGTACTAACTCCCTTGTCCAATATTTCCTAGAATTTATAAACTCTAACACCCTGATTCAACTGGTCAACACTCCCACAAGAGGTGACAACATATTGGACCTGGTCATCACCAACATTGGCGACCGGTGTTCCACACCAAAAGTCAACCCCTCGCTGGTTAGATCTGACCATAAACAAATCACTTTGGATATCCACATTCCGCCCCCACCCCCGGACAAGGAAACCACTGTAAAAAACTTTTCAAAATCAAACTTAACATTACTCAAGACCGAGGTGGAAACTTTCAAAGCCCCCATGCTGAAGGATAATGCTGTCCAAGCTGCAAAATCTTTTGCTAATGCATTCTACGGGCACCTACAAGAATGCATAAATCGTGCCATCCCAAGCAAAGCCAAGACACACTCCTCCAAGAAAAGGAAACCAGTCTGGTGGACTCCTGCCATAAAAAAGCTATACAATAGAAGGAGGAAACCTAGTACAGAAAAGAGTAAAATACCAAGAAGGGAAGACATCCCTGATCAGTATCAGCAAGAAACTACGATCCCTCTTAAAATCATCCAAGGCGAGCTTTGAAAGAAAAATTGCCAAGGACTCCAAAGATAACCACAAGGCATTCTTTAGCTTTGTCAAGAATCTAAGTGGCAATGCTTAGTTCTGCTTGGAGTTATTGCAGAATGGCACAAAATACACTGAATCGACCGATAACATCCTGGCAGACAGGTTCAGCGCAAACATCACTCCCTCTCTCACTGCCAAAAGGGCACATAACCATACCAGAAGAATATAGAGTCCCTGAAATCACAGACACTCAGGTTAAAACAGCCCTCTCCAAAGCCAAAAACACAGCATCAGTGGGACCAGATGGTGTCCCAGGCTGCGTCCTATACGAGCTCAAAATGAACTAACCCCTCACCTAAACACACTGTTCAAACTCAGCCTCTCCACAGGCTACATACCCATAGAGTGATGCACACAATGGTTATTCTGCTTCACAAAGGTGGAGCCACAACAGACCCTGGGAACTATCGCCCTATAAGCCTGACTAGCTTGGTCTGCAAAGCTATGGAGCGCATCATCATGGAACTCATTAACAGAGACATTAAGAACCTCCAAACACTGGAACCTACCCAGTTTGGCTTTGTTAAGGGCACATCATACCTCCTAAGAGACTTCCCATGCTTTGGAACAAGATTCCAATCTACATTAGGCAGAGCTCCTCGCTAACACTCTTCAAAAGAAACCTTGATGAGTGGATGGGAAACAGAAAGTTTACCCTTGGGATCACTTCAGTGGCTCTGATGGACAGAGGCACAGGGAACTAATCTAAGGGGGCAGCAAAAGCCAACACATTCTGGCTAGGCTTATAAATGCCTTTGGGCAGATAGCCTAGTACCTACCTATGAACCATGTACAGTTTTAAATGTTTAATGCAGAGTCCTATGCATATTGGAATAGAATCAAACACAGATTGCAGGAGCTGAGATTCAAACCCGCAACTGTTAGCAATGTTTACATTCTAGCACTGACACTTATCTGCCTACCTAATCCATCATGTTTGAAATCGCATGGAGGAAATGCAGTTAAGAGAATTTGAGGTATGACTGTGCAGCTATCGGGTACTAAAAGGGATAACAGCTTACACTTTATAGTAATTACAAGGTGCTGTACAATTATAAAAATAAAATTGCGAGCATGAATGCATGTAAGCACAATGGTCACAACGTGAAAACAAAACTGTAAACTTTCATACCTCAGACAGTGGAACACTGTAACATAACATATAGCTGCTAACAAACAGCTACAAATTACTGTACATCATGTACACATTAATGCATTTTATATGGGAGGACATAAAATATGCACAGACATTTATTGCCTAAGTTCAAATTATAACTCCAAATTTTGTCCCTGTTATACAGTCTAAATGTATATCTGACCATTTCACTTCCTTCAAATAAAAGTATGAGAAGGTTTTGAATTTGAAATAATAAACAATGACACACATATACATGAAAGTTAATTTGCAAATTTTAGCATATTTCACATTCTTTTTACAAAACTATGTCAGGATTTTCATAGCTTTACATATAAAACTGTAGTAAAAGAGGTAATTTTGGCAGAACATTACAGATTATGGAGCTATTTGTAGAAAGCCTATGACAATACGAGGTAGTTGTAACCATATTCAAAATAACCATTAATATGAATAAGCAGGTATGTATAGCAGCATGCTAAAAACTTTTACACTGACAGAACATATAATGAGAGCTACCTTTTACATGGATGGGAACCCATACTTTGCCAACATATATACATGGTGGCCTGATAGTTATGCTAACATCCATCATATTTTTGTTAAACTACTGTTGTGTGGTTTTATCCATATTCCTGCGGATAATGTCTGAATGTAGAAACATCTGACACATAAATGCTATAGGCCGTCATGCTCCGCAAAACTACCAGATATCATCAAGTTTTACAAATTAGAAGATATGTTTAGACAGTCGAACATGCAGTGCTCTTGTGTTAAACAGGTTTAATAATATCGTTCACTTTGTAAAGCAGAACAGACTAACAGAGGTCTTTATGAGTTAGTATTCACCCATAGACAGGTAGACTAGGTGATACTGTGAAAGTATTACGGGTAATAAAAAAATGCATAGTCATCGGCGATATAAGCGAGGGTCTGTATTACATAACTGAAAAGTCAGTTCAGTGAACGTCCCTTACATCAAAAATGTCGTTCATTGAACTGTTCATAGTGAGATTGCGGTACAGTAAAGTTAGGAAAATTTGTCCTTTCTTCACTGTAGTGCGGTGTTGGAGTTGGTATATATAATCGGTAGGGGGTGTGGGGGGGCTGACCCCCCCCTCCCACATGAGCGAATTCAATAAATGGCATTTTTGATGTAATTACTGTTCGGTGAACTGGCTTTTCTTTGATGTAATATAGACCCTATAAGCGTCAGTGATATACAACCATACTAAATGTGTAAAATGATGTCTTTATATGTTGAAAAACAGAAGCATCTAAAATGTTCATTAGTATGTACATGATAAACAATACTAAACAAATAAACCTTATGGGAATTGAGGCCATGATTACAGACATTCACTTTGCTTTCTCAATAATCCAGATGCGGTAACTGTCAGAATGGATGCTTAATGGTTTTTAAATGGCATATATCTGATATTGAGGACACAGCTATATCTCTGAAATTTTTAGGAATGTTCAGGCATACTAAGGATTGTGACAATTACTGTAGGCATCCCATGGCTGTCTCTGCACCTAGGTGATCCTCTGATGGAGATCCTTTGTGTCTTCCCACTGCAGGTCATCATAGCAGTGGCAATCCTGCACTCCAGTCTGTTAGATTCATGTACATCTTCAGTGCTCTGTCACTATCCAGTTCCATATATTAATCATCATGAAATTCCAGCGCCTGGTTCTTAATGTGATGCTCCACTCCAGCTTAGACAGTCAAAATCTTTGTTGTCTCCTTCTCAGTTCAATTAGGTGCCCGACATGTTGAAGCCTTCTGGAAGTAGCCATCTCAATGATAATGTAGTAACAGTCCCAAAAACTAGTCCCAAGACGACAGGTTAGGTGAGCAGCTAAATTCCAATAAATCCCAATGAACCAAGTAGAAGGCAGCTAGAGCAAGCAAAAATAACCAAACTTCACTCTGAATGTAAAAAAACGTTTAATAGGCGTAAGCGCTTTCATAACATCAGTTACTTCCTCAGACGCATAAAAACCAATGTATTAACATCTCATATAAATACATCAAAGGCATGTTAAGAAACCAATCATATCTCACACAATTCCCTCCGTTTTTTAAAAACCAAGGAGCCAATTAAGTTTTAAAAAGACAACTAAAACATCAAAATACATGTTGCAAAAACTCCATTCATTAAAACTCATTAATGAACTATTCCGTCATACCACATCACATGACATTCTACATATAAAGATCATAGTAAACACATATTCTTTGTGTGTATATATATATATATATATATATATATATATATATATATATATTTGCTTGCTCTAGCTGCCTTCTACTTGGTTCGTTGGGATTTATTGGAATCTCATTGATAATGTTGACAATGCTAATAATATATATCACAATTCAATAAATTGCTCATTGAGGTCCCCCTCAATTCATAGGTAGCAATGATCTGATCTGCAAATGCATCAAAATTGCAATTTAAAAGTGGCACTTGTGGCATCTTATCAGATTATTGGAAGATGATAGGCATGTGCTGCATATGGTCCCATTAACAATAACTGTCGGATATATGCACGGACCACCCTCCCATTATGCAAACATACTGGTTAATGCACTGAATTTCAAGAAGTTATGCAGACGTGCACAAATGGAATTTCAAAACTTTGAACTTTAATGTACCTTACTAATTATGCATGGTGCAAATGAAACTTAAAAGCCATATACACATAATCTTAGTTTTAGGTATACCTGACTTGTAGGTAGCTGCAAATGTAATTATGCACCTACTAGCATTGCTGTGTTGAGATATGTTTCTCTCCTTATAGATCTATGTTTTCATTACTCCTTAGAAATGTATGTGTATATACTTAGATTGCCGCATTTAAGGAAAACTGTGTGCAATATAAAAATGTATGTCATTTACTGGCAGAGTGTGGGATTCACCTGTATGCATACAGGTGGGTACATCTACATCACTCATAAGCAGTACTTTCCCATATGCAGTGTACAGGCAAATTTAAATGTGACAAGTATACAGTACATAAAGATGTACTCATAGATTTTCTGTATATATTTTGTTGGTGACTTGACATACTCTGTGGTATATGTATGGAAACCTATGGATTCTGACATTATCTGCATCCTGGTATGTAGTATGTATTTCTAGTGTTGTTATGACTGTGTATTCATTGATGGTTATTAAAACATGGACTGCACCTATTGCATCAATAAAACAAGATTCATGTTTATGTCTGCCTACCCAGAACATCTGTGTCTGGTTTGCTTACAGATGTAGAGGCTTTCTGTAATTTGTTCAATTGATAATTTTCAGAGACTCTCTGCCAATGTGGACAGCATTCACTGCTCAGTATTGATTCTGTTGTTATAAGCTCAACCTATGCAGAGGCATATACAAAAGTGCTGTGCGACCATATAAACAAATGCATAGAAACAGAAGTACCAGGCTGAAATAAACCCAGGTCAAACCACAAAAACAAGCCATCCTGGTAGTAATAGGTTTAACAACAAAACAAAGAAAACCCTGTTTAGAAGTATGAGATAATGTGTACAACAGAGCAAAAGGTCCCTTATTAGTCTAAACAGGTGAGTCAGGGAACTAGTCAAGTGTCTGAAAGCAGACTTTGAGAAAAAAATAGCTTCCAAAGCTAAGGATAACGATAAAGCATTTTTCACTTATGTCCGTAATCTTAAAGGCAACACACAGCAATGTGTGAAATTAGTTGCAGATGACATCACCTATGCTCCGCCAGTAGATACAGTAAATCTGCTGACCAACACATTTAGCTCATATTTCACCTCCTCATCAACTCACATTCTCCTGAAAAAATACCCTCCACCATTCCACCACCAATTATCACCAAAGAACAGATTGCTACTGTGTTCTTTAAAGCTAAAAACACTGCTTCAATGAGGCCTGACAATATACTAGGCTGCTTCTTAAACAGTTTAAATCAAGATTTATTAGGCTCTTTGAGATCTCTGTTTAACCACAACCTCCAGACTGCCTTTGTCCCAATAGAGCGGAGGATAGCAACAGTCATCTCTCTGCATAAAGGGGGACCATCTACTGACTTGGGAAATTACAGATGCATAAGTTTGTGTAGGCTTATCTGTAAGGCCATGAAAATAATAAACAAGGATCTGATAGATAATGACATAGGAAACATCCAAACACTGGATCTGACCCAATTTGGCTTTGTCAAGGGCAAGCCATGCCTTCTGAACTTGGTGAATTTCTTTGAGAAAATTGCTAAGGCCATGGATGAGGGAAAACAATACATACTGCCTACCTCAACCTGACCAATGCATTTGACATAGTTCCCCACTGGGGTATTATAAATAAACTCACAGAACTGAGCATATATCCCTATGTCACCAGGTCAATAGCCAAATGAATCATGGGCAGGACACAAGTGGTTAAAGTGGGTCAATCCAGATCCAGCAAGTGCCAGTTAATAGTCATGTGCCACACAGGTAATTTTTGGGACCACTCCTGTTCAGAGTATACTTCTCTGAAGTCAAGGCTAATGTGGACAGACTCTGGATGACAACATTTGCTGATGACTGCAAGCTGGGGCAAATCATTGACTCCACTGATGATGTAGATATCCTTCAGGAGGGTCTAGATCAAAGAAATGACTGATTGATAGGTTCATAGATGTTTGCTATTCTGATGACCATAACGGCCTTTTTAAGCCTAGTTATGCATCCCTTTTTTTAAGTTACATAAAAAGCATGTATAGTCTCCCTTCTAAGACAGACCATTAAGAAACTCATCTTAATTATTAATTAAAAAATGCAAAAAGTACACTTCCACTATTAGAAACTGACCTCTTGTGACAGTGTTTGTGTATTTCTAGATTACCTTTAAACAAAATTAAATACAGACATGACCATCTATTTTTGAAAAAAAAAGTTGCATATCTAAAGAATTAAATATATGCTGTTTGGAGCTGTACTGTGAAAATTACCTTTATATGTATGAATGACTTTTTGCTATGGTGTGCTTAAAAAAATTGTTTCAATAGTCCAGACAACCAGATCACCATAAATGTTTTTCTCTATTAACTGTCCCAATTTTGGAAATGGAAACAGTCACCTGCAATTTTCCATACAGTGTCAGTAGGAGTGGCCTGTGCAGTTAGCAGGAAGTTATGGTTGAAAAAGTGCTCTATATTGTCATTGAATCTTACAGCTCCAGCTAAATACAGACATGACCATCTATTTTTGAAAAAAAAAAAGTTGCATATCTAAAGAATTAAATATATGCTGTTTGGAGCTGTACTGTGAAAATTACCTTTATATGTATGAATGACTTTTTGCTATGGTGTGCTTAAAAAAATTGTTTCAATAGTCCAGACAACCAGATCACCATAAATGTTTTTCTCCATTAACTGTCCCAATTTTGGATATGGAAACAGTCACCTGCAATTTTCCATACAGTGTCAGTAGGAGTGGCCTGTGCAGTTAGCAGGAAGTTATGGTTGAAAAAGTGCTCTATATTGTCATTGAATCTTACAGCTCCAGCTGTCACAATAACTGTTTCCCTGACTTGTATAGTTTCTTCATAAAGTGGCATAATCATGGCCTAAAACTAGATATGGAAAAATGCAATATTATACCCTTTGGGAAGTCAAATACCACTGCAAATTACAACATCAATAACAATCCCCTAAGAGTAGAGGTGAGAGATCAAGGTACACAGATAGATAGTAGCCTCAACTTTGGCCACCATGTGTCCACAGTGGTGAGGAAGTCCTTCAATGGCGAGCAATTTATAAGTAAACTATGGCATCCATGTCTAAGGAAATTATACTCCTACTGTGCTCAGCCCTCATTAGACCAATATTCAAGTACAATGTGGCATTTGGCATGGGCTTGACTAAGCGTGGCTCTTCACAATGAAAATACAGAGTGTCCTCTGCAGATAGACTAAAATTATTTCCACATATTTTTGTTAGGCTGCATACATTGGTGATGGTTCTGTAATATTCCATCTTCAGACTGGTCTGTCTTAGGAAGATGAATTATGTAGGCATGTTTGAAGAATGTAGGAATTATTCCTGAAGTTAAAGAAAAGTTGTAAATATGTGTAAGTGGTCTTGCAATAAGATGATCAGTCATTTTAAGGAAGAGACAGTATATTTTCATGACTCTTGCACTACATTTTGACTCTAATTTCAGTAGTGCTTACTTGATTTCCTTTTCACATGCCCATTTAAAGTATGTCTGCCACATAAGTTGCCAGTGTGCCCATGCACGTGTAACATGCTAAGAGGCTGACTGATGTCATTATATGGCTCAGACTAGTACTGGGCACCTGCAAACAGTATGTGTGCCCATATTGTGAAACATCATAGTCAATAGCTGTCACTTCCATTCAATACCAGTCCAGCTTCTTATGGGCAGTGAGTCCTGTATAGAAATATTCCACGATATTAGCACTGTCTGACATCTATGTCACAGAGCAACTGGTGCTGGTTGTACATCTGCAGCTTTAGCGTTATTATGAAAAGGAGGCTTGGATCATACTAGTAGGCCTTTATTTCTGCTTTTCTACATGATCAATGTCAAAGAGATAGACATTTGATATTTGAATTATTATGAATCACACCCAGCCTTTTATGCACATACATGGATTTTACTACCTAGCACAGTGGTGCAATGAGTACCTCACATTAAAAGGCTCTGCTGCAGTTTGTTTATTGTCTGGAGTGCCTTCTGACTGGAGTGTGCATGTCCACTCTCTTTTTAAGTGGGTTTTATCTAAATGATCCTGTTTCCTCCAATCTGCAATAGGTATACAGTAGGCAGATTAGTTTATCTAAATTATCTATAGTTGCAAAAGCAATGTGTGCGTGCTAGAGAAGAAAGGTCTGGCAACTAACTTCCATTCTCTCTTTGCTTAGTAAACTCAGTGGATGATGGCAGGTGTATACATAGCTGCTGTAGGAAATGTCAGACCTGTAATCACGGCATAATGGATCGAGTCTGCCGTACTCTTTTGCAAATCAACCAAATATAAGAAAATACATTTGCAGGACATGGATTACAGCCCTCTGACCTGATCCCTCTGAATCACATGAGTCTTTGCATTATAGTTTTAGCTGCTCACCTGTTCTGCTGATTGTGCAACAATTCTCTGAATCCCCCCTTATTTTTCTGACTATCTTAAAATTATAACAAAAAAAAATCATCATCATCACAAATCTGAAATATGACAGTGTTAGAATGTGAGATCATTAAGTAAGACACTAATAGAGATAAACAATTCCACATGAAAAACAATGATGCCTAATGCAGATGGATTTTTATTGTGCTAGTTTCTATTCCAGTGCTTCAATTCCCTGGGCTCATCAAAATGATAATAGAAATTTCATGACCACAGCAGCATATCTGATGTTTGCGTCTCACATACATCAATATGACAATTAACACTTTTGCTATAAATATTGTTCATTGTTTTTAGTTTCACTTGGGATGACATGCTATATTTTTCATTTTATAGTTTCAGTAGATTATGTAAATTTCTTATGCACAGGTGCATCAGTATAGCACTTGTTGCAGTTGATGTACTGCAGGCATAACATTTTATTTGATGACCAGGGTCCTCTGCCTGAAGCTCTGGATTATTTTAACTTATTTATCTCTAGACTATAACAGATAAAATTATATACAATGATGTGTGTGTTCAAAAAATCTGCTTGAGCAAAGTTAAAATAAAAGACAATGATCTCTATATTCAAAAAATGTTCCTGAGAAAATTGTAAATGACAACTTAGCTCACATTAAAAATTACAGTATCCACTCTGACTGCTGAGGGTGCAGAATAATGAACTACCCAGGCCAGTACACTTTAGCAAAGTTGAAAGAGCTTAGGACTAGTAGAATGCGTTTACATATATTAAGAAGCCGGCATTTTGTACTACGTTTTTAAGATATAGGACATTCAAAGAAAACTATTTATTCCTATACAGCTAGAAAGGAAAACAGGAAAATAAGCTTGTTCTCCTGACTTAAAACTAGCTACATAATCATGGTTATGAATTAGTTTCCTTTCCATGGTCTCATGATTGTAAGGCCATTATCATATATTTGCTCTTTTAAGGGAACATTCTCTTCTAATGCCATTATGTAAACAAAAAAACATTCTTTCCTGGCTGTACACTAACACTGATTTTCCTATTACATCTATCCCTTTATGCAAACAGTTGTAAAATATGTTCTGTATATAGAAGCCAGCATCATTTAAGGAAAATATCTCATGTGGATCCTCTTCTGCATATACATATTCTTACAGTAAACTGTATTCTATGTGCATATTACCCATTCTGACAAATACAGCAATATTATAAAAACATAATAATTGCATTATTTATATATTTAGATATGTATTTATGCATGTATGGGTTCCTATTACGTTATTGAAAGATAACGTAATCGAACGGCCAAAATATCGAAACTGCTGCATTTTGAAGTTTGAATTGTAGGATCACAGTACAGTGAAGATTGGGATATTTGCCCTTTCCTCACTGTAGTGCGATCTTGGAGTTGGAATATATATTTAGTGGGGGGTGTGGGGGTGCAGCCCCCCACAATAAACGTTTTGAAATTTGGCCATTTCGATGTTTCAGCCGTTTGATTACGTTATCTTTCGATAACGTAATATGAACCCTGTATGTATTTATGTAGACATTTACTGCTTGATCACCCTAACCTCATGCAGCATTTAAAACACAAAAATTAAGTCAGCAGCACCAAGACCCAGGAATCAAAAAAATATAAAACAAAACAATTTATTGAAGTGCTTTTCGTTGCTTGTGATGTAGCAACTTCATTACTCGTGCAGCATTTAACTTTTAAATCAACAGAACTAGCTAATGAATAGTTGCTTTTAACGATAATGTTTTATTGCTTTCATCTATTTTGTATATTGTGGTGTATTTTTATTATACTGTGTTTTAATTATCTTCTGTTTTCTGTTGCATATTTAAACTAGGAAAGAAACTAGAGCATTGCCTCTTTCGAGTCACACAGAAATTAAATTTTCCCAATCCTCGCACTCTGGTGTTCTGCTTTTAAACATCCTGTCTCTCTAGTTGCCCACCACTTATGTTAATTAAACCACATAATTCATTCCCTGTCCTCTTTCCTTGGCTATTGTCATTAAACACAAAAATTATCATCTTGAGAAGTCACTCCCCCCTTCAGTTATTTAAATTTATTGGCACTCCCACTGTATTTCTTAGAGCCAGAATAGTAAGTTCCCACCACAATCCAATCTATCTTGCTCTTTTAAATATTATGACTCTACCCTTAGATTGCTAAAGCTTGTGTTCTCCTATCTCATATCTAACTTCTTAGTGCACACTGCAGCTCTAAGGATATTAACCCTTTTTTCCATCTTGCATTTAAAATCTGCAACATCTTGTCTGAGATCACCAGTCATTAAAGAGCCCACATTCTGCCTCTCAGTAGTCATCTTGAGATTTGTGCTTCTCTTTTACTCCTGGTGAGAAGAAGCATACAAACTGTTCTTCCTAGAGACTGCTGATATAATGCCTGATGATTGCTTCATAGCTGCTAGCTTGGGATTTGTACGTACATTTTGTTTCTGGTGAGAGAAGGAGCAGAGGGCATTGATTCCCAATGTCTCTGATTAGGCAGTGAGTGTCTGTATGGGACCTTCCTGATTGCTCTGATTGCTATTCAAGGATCTGCTGGGAAAAGAGTGCAACAAGCCTACAGACCCATGCATTGTCTGAAACAAGATCACAAAAGAGCCTGTGGCCTGCTTCTTATCTTAGGATTAGTGCTTTTGTTTTGTTTCTGGTGAGTGAAGAAGCAAAGGACACTGTAGACCAGCAGCATGCAGCTGTGAAGAGACCATCATCAGGGTCTACTTTAGTAGTTCCCCTCAAGTATTTTGCAATGCCTGTATAGATGAAGGCACTTTGAGTTGACATTTTGTTCTGTAAAAAGATCCTTGAAATTTCACCAATACCTAGTTACACAAAGAGCAACTAGTCTGCAATGACAAGCACTGCCACAAGACTTGCAAATCAGATATTCTTGACATTGTTTTATAGTCACACTGCAACCATCTAATCATTAAAAAAGGACCTGTTGCCAAGAATATGAGCTTTCCTTTTATTTCCATTACCAGCTTGGTGGATATGTGCGTACTACAGCAATGTAGAAATTGCCTCATTTTACTGACAACCAACTAATTCTAAAACAAACTGATTAAGTATATGAGAGATAGACTTAAACAATGTCACTGGAGGTAAAGCTCTCTCATAAACATCATTCCTAATGTCATTTAGGTTATCAGCAGTATACACGCTGCACCAGTCACACAGTATGAAACAGACATATAGACCCACATATGTTGAGAAATGTAAATGTATTCTTCCAAATCCCAAAGACCTCTTCGATGAAGCACACATAAGAAATGCCCTCAGTAGCCCCAAATGCACACTTTCAAATCAACACATTTAGCCACATCACACAGAGCCTCTACATTATATTGTGTTCATACAACCCAACCTTCTTGTCATTTGAGATTCGACTGTGAGACACATTGATGTACCTCTTCCAGGCTGAGAAAGGAGAAAATCATTTTCAATTGCTTATCAGGGACAAGGATCCAGTATATCTTGTATGCACTCAGGTCATTGGACCACAAGTGCCAGTGTGAACAGTCATATGTGGGTGTAAATAACCTGAGATGTACCGCCCTCAACTATATGAAGAGAAAAATCACTGAGATTTCAGAATATGTGTCTCAGGCCAGTGTGACCCTAGCACTAAGCAGCATTCTACCTTCTCTAAGAGGATGCCACAATAAGAACAGAGGATGACAGACTTTTATAATTAGTTCAGTGTCTGGTATCATTCTTTGAGTTGCAATATTAGTCAAGATAAAAGGAGATGGAAAACAGAACATGTTGCATTTCCAGGGATGGTCTGCATCTCCCCCTCTGTGCTGGTGAATACATTGTCCTTCCCCATAGTACCTTTATAAGCAAAGTCAAACTGAAAATACTTCTGACATAGCAAATCAAAATCAAGAAAATCTAAATGTGCTACTGCTCAGTGCTAAGAGTCTAAACAAGAAACTCCACTCCCTACAAGCTCTCCTCATGATAGAGAATGTTGATGTCTGTGCAGTCCTTATGACATGGTTTAAATCATGGAGAGCACCCCTGCAGTGAAAGGCTATAATGCCGTCAACACATTTAGACCAGCTACTACACAAGCAAGGACTATAGATGAAGGTGTTTTGTTTTATATCAAAAATAAATATACTTAAGGGTGGTCAAGCAGCAATGCACTTGAGTGTCTCCATGTTCAAATCACCATAGGTAAAATCCCATACCACTTCCTTGCAAGCTCTACATCTCCCTCTGTGACCCAGGAAACCTATAATATGTATTTAAACTTACCAGAAACACTAACTATCCAACCCAAAACCATACATACGAGTAGCTTTTATTACCCCACTATTAATTGGGAGTCATATCCAACAACAAATGTGCAGGCACAGAGATTCCTGGTTTTGTAAACATAAACTTCCAGGAACAGATTGTTAATATGCCAGACAGGTCTGCAAACATATACTCACTACTGAAATATCCTCTCTGGTAAAGTCAGACCACAAAATGGACTCCAGTGTAGTAAAAATAAAACCAGAACTCATGTTAAATTTGGAATGTTCAGAAACTATTCTGAGGCTAGCTTTTTACTATGAAGTAATAACCTAGAAAAATTTCAAGGTGTGAGGGTCTCTCTACCACAGGACAGTAATCAAGCAGCCTCAATCCTCACCACTGACACCAGTGAGAGGCAGTCAGTAAGAACAGGAATGGATTTACATAGTATTTTAAGATGCAAATCTCTGCATCAAGCACAATTTCCTGCAAGAGCACACAAGGAACATGCCCCAGACCTGGGACTAGACTCTCTGTCTCTTCAGATCACAAACAAGACTCACCTTGGTGCCCTGTCTCCCAGTTCCAAGTAGCTGATACACCTACACCTGGGTATTTGATTTTCACACACACACTCTTCTGGGAAAGGCCGGCACAGATTTACTAGCTGTGCCCTTCTGCCCAGACTGTAAAGCAACTACATTGCCACCAATCAACTATTCGAAGGCTCTTACAAGGGTATCCAATTACACTGAGTAAAATCAATACTAATATAAATTGTAGAGTGTAACTAAAGGAGACAGGCTTTTTGGAGTGGCCAAGGCATCACTAAAATAAGCACAAATCCACTCAAGATGTTAAAAGTATTTTCTAAAAGACCCGCCACAATAAAAGGTATAAAAATATTTAAGAATAAATAATAAGATAGAAAACATGAGAATACTAAATATTTAAGTGCAATAAACACCAGAGTTTCAACCACAGGAAAAATAAAAATAAGATAGTTGGACAGATTCACACAGATGCAGAAAAACAATACTTAACTAATCTCACTGTATTTCCTGACTGGCTAAAGAATAACTGTTTCCTAAATAACTTAATTAATACAGCAAGGCAGATAAAATGCTGAGATGCTCATTTCCACTAGGCAAGGTGATGAGCTTCCAACTAAACTGACTGAACTGAGATCAACTGTCACAGATCTTTATATCAGGTTCCAAAGAAAACAAAAGAAGACAAAAAAAAAAAAAAAAAAAAAAAAACAAGCTCCCATGACAGCTCCATCCTATCTGTGCTGGTTATAGAATGACATCACATTTGATCACCTGACTCTGGTACAATACACACTCAGAGCTTTGCTAAGATCTGTTGCAGTATTTGAAAGCTATAGAATGATTTCAAAAACATTTACTCTTCAGTTCCAGAATTTGTTGTTTAAACATATACATTTAATCAGTTATAATAACACTGTGGACACATTTTTAACACAAGCATCTGTACAGATTAGTGTGATAGTCAAATAACACAAAATTATTTATAAAACTCCAGCATGGCATATCTTACACATGCACTGCCCTATTCTCCCTGGGACAGATGGCAATACCTCACATCATCACATCTCTCCCCTCCTTTGAAGACTCAAGCTAGTTTTTCAAGTGACTCTGGAAAGATTTTGATTAAGAGAACTGGGCCTATCTAGGAACACATTAACCTATATCCTGGCTTCAGAGTCCATCTTCACTGGCATTGCTGATTCCACTACTGTACTGTCATGCCATATACCTCCAACCCTAGGCTCCTTCTTAATAACTTGGCATTTTGTTGGCTGTGTCTATGTAACCATATTAAGTGATTGTGGTCTGTAAACACTGTGAATTTCCTTCTATACAGACAAGGATGAAGTTTCTGAAGTGCCTATATTATGGCTAGACATTCTTTTTCTGCAGCTGCATAACTTTCCTCCCTGGGTTGGAGTCTATGGCTGAGATATACAACTAGGTGCTTTTCTCCCTCTAAAAAAAATTGGCTGTGTACAGCCCTCACCCCATGGTTTGAAACATCCACCTGCACAACAAATTCTTTGCTGTAATTTGAACAGGCTAACACAGGGGGGGGGGGTCATTCCAAAGCCACTTTAAGCTTTTGGAATGCCTGCTTGCAAGCTGGTGTTTACACTACCTTATCTGCCTGTTTTTCTTCATCAGGTCTGTGATGGAATCAGCTATTGTACTATTGGAAATTATCTTTTTATAGTAGCCTGCTATCCCCAAGAATGACCTAACCTGCTTTTTGGTAACAGGGGCAGGCCATACCTGAGTAGCTTCTACTTTGGCAGGTTCCAGCCTAATCTTACCAATCACCACTCTATGTCTCAGGTAGGAGACCTCTGCCATACCAACCTGAAACTTACTGAGCTTAATGGTCAACCCGGCCCTTTGCATTCTGCCTAGGACATCCCTGACATGCTAAGGCTTCATTATGTTAACATAGTATTATTTGTGCCACTAACTCCTGCCTAGCAGGTTTTCCATGTAATTAACATCTCTGACCTTCCTTACCACTTTTAATAGTCCCTCCCAAGCTGCCTGCAACTTATTGTGTCTGACAGGAATGAGCACCATAACCTGCTGTCCCACAGCATGCTCTCAGTCTTCAGCATTACTGTCGTACCAGACCTTTTTCTACTGTTGGCTCCTGCCAGGTTCTCTTGGGCCAGGTCCATGAGCTCCTTAAGCCTTGTCCTGAGGTTTGGGACATATGCCACAACAAACTTCTTGTGAGATCCACAGTCACCATCCCACTCATCATGAATCATATCTAAAGGTCCCCTCACCCTATGTCCATGCAGCAACTCAAAGGGTGAAAAACCTGTGGATTCCTGGGAAACCTCTGTATAATCAAACAATAGATGGGGCAAATATTTGTCCCCCTCTCTCTTAAACTGATCTGCAAATGCCTGTAGCATGGTCTTTAGTGTAGAGTTTAATGTTTGGGAGTGGTATGAGGTGGTCTTTAGATGATTCACCCCACAACTCTTCCACAGACAATCCAGCAGGTCTGATATGAAATTGGTACATCTGTCAGTCAATATTTCTCTCAGGAAACCTACCCTGCTGATAATCTCTAACAGAGCATTTGCCACCTTCTCTGCCTTGATGGGGCCAGAGACATAGCCTTAGAGTATCTAGTAGCATACTCTACTACAACCATGGCATACCTCTTTCCTGCAGAACTTGGGGGTAATCACAGGCCCCACAATATCTATAGCTGTCTTCTGAAATGGCTCCCCAATCACAGGCAAAGGCATTAATGGAGCTTTGACCTTGTCCACCTTTTGACACTGCTCACAAGTCCTACAGAACCCTGTTACATCCCACGCAATCCCAGACCAATAAAAGTTTTGCATAATACATGTCTTAGTGTGCTTTATGTCCATATGATCTACAAACGGAATGTCATGGGCTATGGCTTGCAGTGCCAGGGGATAGGCTCTGAGCACTACCAGCTGCTGTATTGCATCATCCTCTAGCCCTCCCTCAGGAGTCCTCTCTCTGTACAGTAGCCATTTGTTCAAGTATACAGACACTCCTTTTCCTTGAAAATCAGGTGTCTCTTTAGCTACCTCCTTCAAGCCTTGTAAAATAGGGTATGAAAGCTGAGCCCGTCTCAACTTCACTTTTATGACCATTCCCAGCTCTCCTTCCACAGGAAGCCTAGTATCATCTGACAGTGGTGCCTTACTGTCAGCCTGGGAACTACCACTCTACTTTGCCCTTGCAGTCACCCTATCCACAGGAACATCAATATCTACCAGCAACTGTGGCTCACTTTCAATCTCACTGCTAAAAGGTAGCTCCCTCCCTAAAATAGCCACCTCACCAGCCCCAGCTTCAGGTGTGGGGTCTGTCTGGATCTCCTCAGACTATCAGACCTACATGCCTGTCTACAAGCCCGATAGCATGTAACTGCATGCACACAAGGTACTGCATTGTCAAAATCATTCCTATTAAGATATCTGCAAGAATATCCACAAACACAGCTACCTGCTTGCTTCCATTTCCACTCTCCCAGTCAAGGCGAGCCCTGGCAAAAGATATTTGCAATGGGATCCCTCCTAAAGCTCGGATTGGAGTGGACTGCCCAAGCAAGTACTGCTCCTCTTCACCCACGGCACGCTTAACAATGGTCATGTCAGAAGCTGTATCTGTCTTAGAAGTGGCCTGTTTTCCATCCACTAAGATGGGATACAAACTCCAGTGATAATCTGGTACCCCTGTTATCTGCAGACAACTTACTATTGGCATGCTGTTATTCCCACTTGTTGGCTCCATCACTTTTTTCCTCACCTTGCATCAGTGGACATTTGTATGCTACATGCCCCTCTAGTTATAATTAAAACATCTAACTCCTGATCCTAGCCATGTACCTGAACTAGTGGCTTCTCCTGTTACTGGTAGAATCTGTTGGGGTGATTTAGACTGCCCATCATTGGTTTCCTTAAATCCATGTATAGCACTGTGTATCCCCTTCTTGTGCAATGATACCCTGATTACTAAGAGAGACCCCTTTTCTCCCCAGCTCACCTGTAGAGTTACACTTCCAGTCTCCCACCCAGATTCTTATGTCCTCAGGCAAAGTATTAAGGGTTTGTTCCCTCACCAAAAGGTCTGAAAGCCTTTTGAAAGTGGTAACCTAACACCCATTCACCCACCTATGAAAATAAGTGTTTAAAGCAGCAATATAATAACATATACTTTCATCTGCCTTGCATCTATGCTCACAAACCTTTTTTCTCTAAGCTTCAGGTGTTAAATCATAACAGATCAATAAACATTGTTTCACTCTATCATAGTTTAAATAATCAATATCATATCATTTAGAAACTACAGTTACAGCATTACTATGGAGTAAGGGGGTCTGGAACTGTACCCAGAGCTCTTGGTCAACATTATACTGTTTACGTACTCTTTCAAATATATGAATAAAACTATCAAAGTCATCCCCCTCTGCAAATTGTGGAAGAAATTTACTGACCTTAATTGTTCTGAGGTCCAGTTATTCCCTTACCCATTACCTCATTAACCCTCACAAAGAGTCAGCATCTCCCTCTTTTGCTTTTGCTGCTTCTCTTTTTCCTCAGCCTCCAATCACTGCAGTCTCTATTTTCTTCAGTTCCAAATACCATAGTCTGTCTCTGGTCTCCAAATGTTTGGCCTCTAGTTGATGCTGCCTCTCCTTTTCTTTGGTTTCCCAACATAGCAGTCTCTCTTCAGTCTCCAAACATCACAGTTCATGCAGATGTTACTTCTCCTTTTCTTCAGCCTCCAGTTCAAGTCTCTTTAACTCTAGACATATTTTAAGTCCTCTGAGGAAAAGGTGAACTGTCTTGTTTCTGTATACTGCACATCCCCAACACCAGACTGGTTGTCCTCCTGGCCATTGGTCTGTGCTGCAGTAGTGATTAAAGCTGAAATAATTTCCTCTTTAGTCTAGTTAGCATGCAGCAGTCCTTTGGCTTCACACATCTTGGCCAACTGGTTCTTCATCAGCTTATCATAATCCTCTGTTGACATCTTTACCTGCTATCCCTGATTAACTAAACTAACAAAAATAAACAAAACTGTTGTGAAAATGAAACTCTGAATGTTTACCTTGCAGCTATTGAGAGTACACACACCTTCAGTGACAACTGCCCACAGACTACTATAGTTCAATTAATATACCACTGCTCTGATACCAATATGTGATGGCCTGTCTACACTAGACCAGTAATCGAGGAGCCTCAATCCTCACCACTGACACCAGTGAGAAACAGTCACTAAGAACAGGAATGGATTTACATAGTATTTTAAGATGCAGCTCTGTGCATTAAGCACAGTTTCCCCTGAGAGCACACAGGGAACATGTCCCAGACCTGGGACTCTGTCTCTCTAGATCAAAACAAGACTCACTTTGGAACACTGTGTCCTAGTTCCAAGTAGCTGACACACCCACATCTGGGTATTTGATTTTCACACACACACACACACACACACACACACACACACACACACACACACACACACACACACACACACACACACACACACACACACACACACACACACACACACACACACACACACATACATACACTGCTGAGAAAGTCTGGCACAGATTTACTAGCTGTGGCCCTTCTGCCCAGACTATAATGTTACTACACTGCCACCAGTCAAGTACTCAAGGTTCTCGCAAGGGTAGCCAATGATATTAAGTAACAGGGTATTCAATGATATTAATTAAAATCAATACTAATATAAATGATAGAGTGTAACCAAAGCAACCAAGCTTTTCAGTGTGTCCAAGGCATCACTCAAATAAGCACAAGTACTCTCAAGAATTTAAAAGTATTCTCTAAAAGACAAACCACAATAAAAGGTATAAAACATATTTAATAATAAATATATAGAAAACATGAGAATACTAAATATCTAAGTACAATAAATGCCAGTTTCAATCACAGAAGAAATAAACATAACACAGTTGGATAGATTCACACAAATGCAGAAAAACAATACTTAACTAATCTCACTGTATCTCTTGTCTAAAGAATAACTGTTCCCTAGCTAACTTAATTAACACAGCAAGGCAGATGAGATGCTGAGATGTTTACTTCCACAAGGCAAGGTGATGAGCTTCCAACTAAACTGACTAAACTGAATTCAACTGTCATAGATCTTTATATCAGGTTCCAAAGAAAACAAAACAAAACAAGATGATGTGGAAGTTCCATCCTCTCAGTGCTGGTTATAGAATGACATCACATTTGATCGCCTGAGTCTGGTACGACAGAGCTTTATGATCTGTTGCAGTAACCTGTACTCTTCCCTTCCAGAATTCTTTGCTTAAACATATGCATTTCGTCAGTTATAATAACACTGTTGAACACAAGCATCTGTACAAATCAGTGTGATAGTCAAATGACACAAAATTATTTATAAAACTTCAGCTAACTATGCTGGCATATGTTACACACATGTACTGCCATATTCTCCCTTGCACAGGTGGCAAAACCACCTGTCATCACAAAGGCACTCATTCCCCAAACCAGGCTGCCTACACAGAGCTGTTTAGAGAAACCCTGTACAAGCATGTTAATGGCTTTATTAAGACAGTTGTACCCACCTGGAATAAGTATAGAACTAATTAAAAAAACAAGTCACCCTGATAGAATCACATCATCGATAGGTTGTATAAGACAAGGAAGAAAATCATGGCAGAAATTATGATGTGTAGTACCCAGTAGGACAGAATGTTCTCATCAAACTAAACAAACAACTCATAGGACAAATAACGTCTATCAAAATCAAATTTCAGGTAAATTTGTCCTCTCTGGCCAAGGAAAACCACAAGACACTCTTTAGCATCATCCTCAACCTCGGAGGCAATACACAGTTTTGTGCAGAGCTCATTGTTAATGGAAACACCTAAACTGAGCCAGAAGACAGAGCAAACCTACTGGTAGACAAATTCATCTCTAACTTTACCCTTACAGGAAATATCATTAAATATAACTCCCCAACTATCACTAGAGAACAGGTCCACAATGCTCTCTCTAAGGCCAAGAATCAATATTCTTGATACTGCATCAATGGCCCCTGACAATATCCCAGGCTAACTTCTAAAATTGTGGTTTTCCTTGGCCAGAGAGGCTAAGTTTTTAATACCTTAATGAATTTGTACATGGAGCTTTTCTCCCCAGGCCTCTGCTGAAAATGGATATATATCCAGCTAGACTAGCCCAGTCAACAAAAATAAATACAAATAAATAAATAAATAAATAAATAACATAAAACATAACTTATCAGGCCCTATGGAATCACTATTTAAATATAGCCTCCAAACAGGCTTGGTGCCTCAAGAATGAAGAGTGGGTCATCTACAAACCCTAGACAATATACACCCAGAAGCTTCATTAGTCTCATATGCAAAGCCATGGAAAGAATTATCATAAAAATTAATAATAATGAAATAGGAACCGTCCAGACATTAGACCCAATCCAGTATGGTTTCATCAAGGGCAGGTTATGCCTACTCAAACTTGTGAACTTGTTTGAGAAGGTCACCAAGACAATGGACAAGGGCAAAACTGTTCACACTGCCTACCTTGATCTAATTAAGGCATTTGACAAAATACACTACTTGGGCATTGTTGACAAGCTCAAAGGGTTAAGTATAAACCTTTATGTCACTCTGTGGATAGCCAGCTGATTCACAAATAGGACGCAGGAAGTTAGAATGGAGGAGTCCACCACTATAAAGATGCCAGTCACCAGTGGAGTCCCTCAGGATCAGTTCTAGGACAGCTTCTTTTTGGCATCTACTTCTCTGAAGCCAAGGCTAATGTGAAGGGCCTCTGGATGACCAAAATTGCAGATGATTGCAAATTAGGAGCAGTCATAGTATATTCTAACAGCCCTAATGTTTGTCAGGAAAGGCTGACACAGAAAAATGACTGAAACCAGAGCCGTGGAGTAAAACTAAATGCCAAGAAATGGATAATAGTATCCTTTGGGAAGTTTTCCATCCCTGGTAACTATCATATTGACAACACACCCTTAATAGTAAACCCAGAAGTCAAGGACTTGAGGCCACATGTAGACAGTAATCTAGCCATTGAAGTCTAAACCTCAAGATGCAGGCACTTGATGCACTCCTCAGCATGGAGAACATCGACGTCTGTGCAGTAACTGAAACCTGGTTCAAGGCTCCTGAGAGCACCCCAGCACTACCAGGCTATACCTCATATCATGCTTTTTGGCCCCAAAACCCGGGCCGAACCACAAAGGGAGGGGGAGTGTCCATATTCATAAAGGACACCCACACCTCCAGGTTAATAGCAACACATGAAGCATCAGATACCATACAGGTGCAACTAACCATAGGCAAAACTGCTATACAACTGGTAGCATGTTACAGACCACCCTCCCAATCTCAAGAACCCCACTCAGTCTTCCTGAAGACATTGGAGGATATGAATGTATCACAAAATACCATCATACTGGGAGACTTCAACTACCCAAACATAGATTGGGTACATTATTCTAGCCCTAATACCCTAGCCCAAAGGTTCCTGGAATTCATAAATTCAAATGCACTGGAACAACTAGTCACCTCTCCCACTAGGGAGATAATATACTAGACCTGATCATCACAAACATGGGGACAAAATGCTCCACACCGAAGTATACCCCTCACTAGTGAGATCTGACCACAAACTAATCACCCTGGATATACATATCCCACCTCCACCCCCAGCACAAAAGACCACAGTGAAAAACTTCTCAAAAGCAGACTTCACTCTTCTTAAGACTGAGATGGTATCCTTTAAGCCCACTGTGCCAGTGGATACCACATCCCACAATGCCAAATCCTTCACAAATGCTTTCTATGGACATCTCCAAGAATGCATGGATCATGCAATCCCAAACAAATCCAAGTCCCTCTCCACCAAAAGTAAGCATCCTGTCTGGTGGACCTCAGCCATAAACAAACTGTATAACAAAAGAAGGAAGCTACTGCACGTCAGAGCGAAATCCCATGAAGGAAAGACATCTCTGATCATCATTAGCAGAAAACTACGTTCTCTCATAAAAACATCCAAGGCAAACTTTGAGAGAAAAATCGCTAAGGACACTAAAGATAACCACAAAGCCTTCTTCAGCTATGTTAGAAACCTGGGCGGAAACCCCCAGATATGCTCAGAGTTGGTTCACAACAACAAAAAATACACTGAACCCACAGATATTGCTAACATTCTGGCTGACAGGTTCAGTGCAAATTTCTCGCCTCCTTCACCCCCAAAAGAAGAAATACTTATCCCAGCTGAATGTAATCTCCCTGTCATCTCAGATGTCCAAGTGAGAGCCGCCCTAAACAAAGCAAAAAACACAGCATCAATGGGACCTGACGGTATCCCGGGTGCGTGTTACGTGAACTCCAAGAGGAGCTAAACCCACACATAAAAATGCTATTTAACCTTAGCCTTACTTCAGGATATGTACCTGAACACTGGCGTACAGCAACAGTGGTCCCACTCCACAAGGGTGGTGCCTCTACAGACCCTGGAAACTACCGCCCCATAAGCTTGACTAGCCTGGTCTGCAAAGCTATGGAAAGAATCATTATGGAACTCATAAACGGAGACATAGGGAACCTACAGACACTTGACCCCACCCAGTTGGACTTTGTAAAGGGCAGATCCTGCCTTTTAAACCTGGTTGACTTTTTCGAAACAGTCACTAGAGCCATTGATGAGGGCAAAGCAGTCCATACAGCATACCTGGACTTGGCTAAGGCCTTCGACACAATACCCCACTCAGGCATCATAGATAAGCTAAACAGCTTAAAAGTAAACCCTTATGTCACTTGATGGGTTGCAAACTGGCTAAAGGACAGAACCCATAAAGTTAAAATCACTGGAGCAATGTCTGACTCAAAGCCAGTCACAAGTGGTGTCCCACAGGGATCTGTCCTGGGACCCCTCTTGTTCGGCATTTATTTCTCAGATGTTAAAGCAAACATGGGAGGGGTGTGGCTGACAAAGTTCGCAGATGACTGCAAACTAGGCGCCATAGTCGATACACCAGCAGATACACACATCCTACAAAAAGGCCTCACTGAAACGGACAACTGGTGCCGTAGTCACGGCTATAAACTAAATGCCAAAAAATGTATAGTCATCCCTTTTGGAAAAAACAAAGTACCCACAAATTATCACATAGACAGCAACCCACTGAGTACGGAAAAAGTAATCAGAGACCTAGGGACCCAAGTAGACAGCGACCTCTCATTTGACACCCACGTTGCCAAAGTGGTTAGAAAAACATTCTACCTTGCACACCTCATCGTGAAGGGTTTCACATCCAGATCCAAGGATGTCATTGTACCCCTATATTCCTCCCTCATCAGACCCATGATTGAGTACAATGCCCCATTTGGTATGTACCTCACCCGGCACTTGCAACAGCCGGAGAGACCAAAAAAGTACCTCACCAAAAGGATCAAGGGTCTCCAACATATGTCTTATTCTGCCAGACTAAAGGAACTTCAGCTCTATTCAATAGCATACCGCCTGCTCAGAGGTGATCTCTGCCTGACGTACAAGGCCATGTCCAACCAGGATCTGATGGATATGCTCCACCTCAGAAAATCCAAATCCATCAGGACCACGAGAGCTAAAGACTTAAATCTCGGCACAAGTATGAATAGGACATGCTGGAGGGATAGATTCATAACCCAGAGGCTTCCCATGCTTTAGAACAGGATCCCAGTTCGTATTAGGCAGAGCCCCTCACTGACTCTCTTCAAGAGAAATCTTGATGAGTGGATGGGAGATCAAAGTTTACCCCAGGGGTCACATCTGTGTCACTGCTAGACAGGGGCACAGTAAACTAATTCTATTATATAGGGGACCTTTACTGTGTCACTACTAGACAGAGGCACAGTATTCTTGATTTATTCTGTACATTTTTGTACCATTTCATGGGGTGGCAAAAGCCACATCACTATAGCTAGGCTTACAAATGCCCCAGGGCAGATAGCCTAGTACTATA
Source organism: Protopterus annectens (assembly GCF_019279795.1). Taxonomy (NCBI): domain Eukaryota; kingdom Metazoa; phylum Chordata; order Ceratodontiformes; family Protopteridae; genus Protopterus; species Protopterus annectens. The sequence goes on from NC_056745.1 coordinate 1,286,059,019, forward strand.
CTATGAAACTATGAAACTATGACAATCATGTGTTTATGATAGTGAGTAAATTGTTCTACGTTCTGTAGCTTATAAACAAAGGCATGCATCTAGGTCCAAGGAGATCATTGTTCCACTGTATTCATCATTCATTAAACCTATCATTGAATACAATGCCCTTTTTGGTGTGTACCTAACCACTTCAAAGCCCTATCCCTGTATTCTGTCAACTACAGGTTGTTGATGTGAGATCTAGGCCTGACAATCAAGGAAGTGTTAGACCCCAGCCTGATGGACCTTCTGCATATCCATAACAGAAATTCCCATTCTAAAGACTTAAACCTTACCTGTGATATGAATAGGACCTACTGGAGAGACAGATATGTATACAAAGACTACCCATTCCCTGGAAAAAGGCTCCACATCCATTTCAAGCAGAGGTCCTCCCTAATCCAATTGAAGTGAAACTTTAACAGTTGGATGATGAACAGGAAGTTCATCTCTTGCTAGGAGTATGTGTCTTTAGTGGACACAGGTAGCCTGTCTCTCTCTTAGATTTACCAAGGGTAGAGATTTGGGATTAGACCTGAAAAGGCCCTAGTGGTCATTAGTCAAGTACAGAGTAGACCTATGAACCTATGAAGCTAGGAAGTCCTTGTGGGATTGCATAAAAAAAGAAGTTCCTAAATATGAACAGCAAATATGCTTAGTTTTGAAATGTGATGAAACCATCCATGCTGTTACATTTTCCTTTTGGTGATGTTAACAATTTACTCATACTGACACCTTTCTTTGCCACAGATAATGAAATAACACGCTGCTATATTTTATATAGCAGATTCATTTCTGACAGGAGACAGGACCTTGAAAGAATATGAAGCTCCTTTATGGCAATATCCTGTCCCTTTTAGTTATAAATATATGTTTGAGCTTATTGCAACTTATAACAAACTGACATGGCATGAATGGCGAGCACTGGGGATATAATGTACAACAATGGGCTTTGCATGAGTGTAGGTGATGTGGTAACATGAATAAGACTGAGTGCATGAGTGCAGGTGATGTGGTAACATCAATAAGACAGAGTGCATGAGTGTAGGTGATGTGGTAACTTGAATAAGACAGAGTGCCTGAGTGCAGGTGATGTGGTAACATGAATAAGACAGAGTGCATGAGTGTTGGTGATATGGTAACATGATTAAGACAGAGGGCATGAGTGTTGGTGATGTGGTAACATGAATAAGAAAAGAGTGGATGAATGTAGGTGATGTGGTAACATGAATAAGAAAAGAGTGCATGAGTGTAGGTGATGTGGTAACATGAATAAGACAGAGTGCATGAGTGTAGGTGATGTGGTAACAAGAATAAGACAGAGTGAATGAGTGTAGGTGATGTGGTAACTTGAGTAAGACAGAGTGCATGAGTGTAGGTGATGTGGTAACATGAATAAGACAAGAGTGCATGAATGTAGGTGATGTGGTAACATGAATAAGACAAGAGTGCATGAGTGTAGGTGATGTGGTAACGTGAATAAGACAGAGGGCATGAGTGTAGGTGATGTGGTAACATTAATAAGACAGAGGGCATGAGTGCAGGTGATGTGGTAACATGAATAAGACAGAGTGCACGAGTGCAGGTGATGTGGTAACATGAATAAGACAGAGTTGACTGTTACTTGATAATCGCCATGCCATTTTATCCAAGTCCTCTGCAGTTATTTAGTTAACTAGTTTGTTAGTTAGTTAGTTAGTTATATTTACATTGGAAGAGAGAGCTATAGTAGATAAATAGTGAGCTAGCTAGATAGACAGACAGATTGATAGGTGGACAGACATTAGTTAATCCCATTGGTAGTGGTGTCTGGTAACTCAATTAACCGAATGTGAGCAAGTATTGATACAAAGATTGGTATTGGAAGAGGTGTGATGAAGGCACAGGCTTCCTCATAAATGGAATTAATAGACAAAAAGCAGACAAGTGATAATATTTCCTTCAAATTGCACATTTGTTGACTGTTGCATGAAAATGCTTCATGTTCAGTCTCCCACAGCTGTAAAAATGATGTAGCTGCTGCCAAACCTCACTTCTGAAAAAGCATTCTGACAGCTATGCAGATAAACTAGTGATGTTTGCCATTCTCCATTATTACCACTACTGGATATCACAGGGCTGTTTGTGCCAAAATGGAATGTATGCTTCTTTAAATAAGCAAAAATGTATTTTAAGCCAAGGAATTACATGATATGTAGTTGAAGATAAAGCAATACACTAATAAGGTTGGCCAGCACAACAATACTGAATAATGGCTACAGGTGATGTATCAAAGGCCTTGTATAATATTATTGTCTTTTTTGAAAAAAAAAAATATTTTTTCTAACAGAAGCATCTTATTCAAATAAAGGAGCAATATTTAATTTGTAGAAGTGATATAACAGATAAAATTGTGAGCCATTTTACTACAGTATAATACTGAAACATATTTTTTGCTGAAAATAAGTACCTGTTTCATAGTTTCATAGATGTATACTAGGCTAATGACCAGTGGAGTCCTAATAAGCCTAGCCATGCAACCCAAATGTGACCAACATCCCGAAAGTTAAGTTTTAAGCCATGGTTTTGGCACCAAGTGTTTGTCTGTGTTAGACCTTCTTGAAGTGTGTTCTTGTCTTGGAGAGATTGAATGACTGCTCCCAGTTTGCAATCATCTGCAAACCCTAATTAGCCAGAAGCCTTTCACATTGGCTTTGTCAACTGAGAATTAGATGCCAAAGAGGAGTGGGCCCAGCAAAGAGCCCTGACTGATGAAGCATAGAAGTACTATGCGAAAGCGCTTACATGTTTTTTACTAAATAATCATTTGGTTTTATGCCATGCATGTCCTTTGCATGCTTGGATTTCTTGTAGTTCCATACATTGTTGACACTGCCTGAGTGGGGTATTGTATAAAATTCTTTAGCCAGATCTAAACAGACAGCATGAACTATTTCCCCCTCATCCATTGCCTTAGTGACATTTTCAAAGATGTCCACCAGGTTATTAAAGTATGAATGCTTATATCACCTAATTGACGCCCAGTAAATTATGCTCATTTCGGTTTTTTGCTATTCCTGAAAACAAACTTGATTGTTCATGATTTTCAGATCCGGCTCGATGGGAGGTTCTTGATCACTGGATATACCACTCTACTTTTGTTTCACTTTATTGTCATGGCTTCAGTTTATGCACCCGATTCAGCCAGGCCAAGCCTCATTCACTGCATAATTCAGAACGTATTGAGTTTCAATAATTCTGACTTCATTTTGTGGGAGAAGGCTGTAATCTAACTTTAGGGACATCTTTTTACAAACATAGATCACTTTTGCATTGTAAAGGACACGGGGCATTAGAATTACTGTCATAGTGGCAAAGAGAGAGGAAAAAAATCCTCAATTACAGATGTTCATAGTGTTTGCTTCTAAGTCTCACATACAAATGTAACTGATATACTAAACTTTCTGGTCTTATTCTTTACAAACATTCATTCAGATAATTTGATTGCCATATCTATTAATTTAGGAAACTGAAGTAACATTCCCAGCTCTTAAACATGACAAGGTTGCAGACTGGATGGGCAGGATTCACGAAACCTCCATGTCAGAGTTAACATGTCTTACACCGAGGCTGCAGTTAAACGGTATGATGTCAGCATGCCATGCATATGCATGAGGGCATGCTGAATCACACCCTAGGCTAACACGGTCCATGTAGGAAAGTAGGGGGCATGTCCGAATGGTGAGTTCTGCAAAGGGACACGCCCCCAGAAGAGTCAGAGTCATGAAAGTAAACTCCCACGAGCGAGTCCACAGAAATGTCAAGAAACACAACACCACACATGCCCCCACAGACTATAAACCCAACTGGAATGTAAAATGTAAAAATAACAGTTTAATTTTTTTTTTATAATTTCAAAAATGTTTCCCCATAGTTGCGCTCGGTTGCGCGGGTATGCCCTCTGCTCAGCCACAGTTAGCAGTCATTGAAAAGCATATAAGATCAAAATATGAAAATTAAGCCAAGTAGTAATAGCATAGCGGTAGAGAAGTTGGCCAAAGAGGAGGTAGTCACGATTCGAGCCCCCACAACATCATTTTCTATTTTTAGTTAAATAAGCATGAAACAATCCCCTGACATATATGTATATATATATATATATATATATATATATATATATATATATATATATATATATATATATATAGATGTATAAAGCTATAATTTAAGTAAAATGTAATGAAATGGGCCCTGTATTTATGAAGAAATCTGAGACAATAAAATAAAAAAAAATGTTATAATTGCCCATAGCTGAGCAGCGCTCTAACAAGCTGAGTATGACTGCTAGCAGGTGAGCAGCGGTTTAACAGGTGTAATATGAGTGCCCAGAGTTGAGCAGCACTTTAACATGTTTAAAATGGGTGCCCGTAGCTGAGCAACACTTCACACAGCGTAATATGCGTGCTCATAGCTAAATAATGCATTAATTCATTACATTGTGATTTTCATTATTGCTCAATAAATATTTAAAAACATGTTAAATAAATAAATATACATTTATCAGAGGCACAAATATTAATGTCCCTTGTTGGCAACAAAATTTCCATACTATTACTAATATATGGGCACTGATTACAGTATGTCCATACTGATATGTTCCATATTTTTGTCAAATGATAGCATTAACATTTTCATAGAAATTTTCTGCTGTACTTTACCTTATTATTTTCAAAACAAATTTTCATACATCTACCATTTTCATACACTATTTTAGGCATCTCTTTTTTAATATTCAATATATAAGAGAAAAAGACAAAATTGCTCCATTCTTTTTCTTTAAAAAAATTTTTTAAATAATATTAAAAAATACAAAACTCCATTACTATTGCTTCAATTATACTGACATATCACAATAAATACTGGTTTTATTATAATTAACAAGAGATGCCGTTAATAATCAATTCTGTACCTTTTATTGGTTTGTATTTCCCCAAAAATAACTATGTCATCTAAAAATCAAGCCTACAAGGGTCCAATTATGTGCATATCCGGAATTATGACAAAATGATTTCTGTACTCACACACAATGTTAGGGCATAAAGAGGAAGAGGTCACACTCCATTGCTACTCTACACTAATTTGTACTCAGTATAATTATTAAATACTAATTAATATTAAACCTACTATGAACTCACTGCATAATGCCCACACTCGTATTTTTTTTTTCCTATTTTTTTTTTTTTGTCAGAAAGACCATATCTTCAAAGACCCCCCATACCTTCATGGTGGGTATACATGAAAAAAATATGACAATAATTGTCACAAAAAAATAGATCAGACTTGAATAATCTCAGACTTGATGTCCCTCAGCAGGTCCCATTTCCCAAGAATCCTTCAATATATATTTATTCATGGTACAAATATGCTTTATCCATTATATAGCCAAACTAATAGTCTTGGAGCCATTAAATAATGCATTACCCAGCGTTAGCCGTTTGCGCGGAGCTGCGCAGCGCGCCAACCGGCTTACCGACGGCCAACGTTGAGCAAGCTGTATCAAAACTGCCTTTACTCAGACACACCTCTTAGCCCCTGTCTAGACAGTAGTAAAATAAAAAAAAGCAATGGCCAGGCTCAAACCCAGGATACTGTGCACCATAGTCAAAGTACTAAACCAGTAAGCCATGACAGTTGTACTGAGAAATGCAGTATTAGCATATATATAGGAATGAATGGAAATAGAAGCATGACAAAACAGGTTTTTATAAGCTGATACATGTCCAAAATGGCCAATTACAGATAAGTGCGGGAAAACCGGCATATATAAGCCCCATAGGTGGGAATACACAGCATAACTGATTGTGGAACCCATTTGCAGTCAGGATGGCAGGTGTAGGAGAGGGCAGTCACTTCTGAGCATAGAGGTGGAGTGCTGAGGAGTCCAAATATATGGTTTGGCTCCTTGTCCACGATCATGAGGCTCAACTCATGCAGGGCCAGGTTCACTGGGGCGCATACAAGGCAGAGGCATGGAACCAGTTGGCACATGATCTCACCAGTGCCACAGGCATACCAAGGACTGGTGAACAGGTCCGTCACCACCATGCAGACATGAAGAGACATAAGCAGGACCAACTGAACCATTGGATCTAGGAGGCCTGGCAAATGCCCAATGCCCCACTACTGAGTAAGTATCCATGTAATTAAGTATGTAAGAAATTATCTTAGCATATATTATGGAGATGTATGTTCCAATATTACTTCATTTATATCACAGCTGCAGGTGTCCGTTCTATGAATCGGCGAGCCTATGCTGATAGGCTGGTGCGGTTGTGCCACCAGGCAGGTTAGTAATTATTTTGCTGGAATTGTTATAGAATATAAGTGAGACAGCTTGTAAAAGAGTTCAGTGTTGTCACATATTAATAAAGTTCAAATAAGCCTAGAAGAAAGATTCTGCTAGTACTGTATGATTAGATAAGTGATGCAGCCTGTAATCCAGAAATAAACATTACACAAGTGGGAAATAGAGATTTTCAACCTGTATTGTAATATCAGATAACTGCTTCAGCCTGAAAATGACTGGTGAACAATCTACAGAGGATAGACATGTGTCAAATACATCCCCTTTTAAAATCTGCCATATGAAATAAGTGAGTCTGTTGGAAAGGATAGTTGTAACAAGTAAGAAATGTTAATAACGCCTAGAATTCAGTACCATCATGAATTGTAAAAATAAAACAAGTGAGAGTGTGAGAAAGCGGTATGAATCGACCAAGAAAGCTGTAATAAGTCTGGAATAAAGTTATACTGCAGTCAGTACATTATGAAATGAATGAGACAGCCACAACCAAAGAGTGAAATGGGTTTAAGAAAGTACTGAACTTGGAATGTGTTTGTCCCACAATTTGGATATGTTGCTGTACCCTTGCAATATGGAGATAGTATGGTTGTATGAAATACTGAACATCCACAGTTGTCTAGAGCCATATAAATCAAATGTAGCAGGATGCTGTACCTGAACACAGCCAGGTATGAACATGTATGAATAAAAAATGGAATGTATATTAATGTAGCAGTAAAATTCCCACCACCAATATTCCTAAGGTTACATATAGGTAACTGTACTAAGACATGTAGGGTATATATATCTGCAGCAACTAGAAATGTACAGCATATGTATAGGTAGTTTAAGTTGTTAATGTAATATTTCTTCACCCTACCCTATTTCACAAATAATGCCATTCCACACCAAACTGGGTATGTGTATTCACAATTAATTCCCATGTACATTTGTCCTGTTGGTTCATACATATCTGCATGTATGTTGATGCATGTGCCCTGCTCACATATCCAAACCTGATGGCCTGTTGCCATCAATCAACCCAGCATGCTCTTGGATTGTGTACTGTTGTTTTAAATATGCATGTGTTATGCTTGCTGTTCAATGTTTGGAATTAATGGGTGTTTGGTTAATGGGAATACTGATGCATGCTGTTACAACTAATTTTGAATGGTGTTGTTTGTTACTAACCCAAAATGTCATAAAATACTGCTAAACATAGGACAACAGGGAAGGCGGGTTCCAGCGGACCCACCTCTCCCACCTCAGCTGGCGAGTGTACCTGGCACTAGTGCCCAGGCCGGAACCTCCTCCGGTGGCCCTGTGCCACCTTCAGGTGGAAGCACTGCAGGGGATGGGGCTCGTCCCCCCTCTGCAAGCGTGGCCGGAGGAGAACGTCCACTCACCCTCCAAAGTGTCTGGTCTGTGGTGCGTAGCGAGATCAGGCATTCTGTGCTTGAACCCCTACGTCAGCTTGAGGCACAGGTGGCGCAACTCACGGGTGTGCCTGCCTGTCCTATACAGCCCCCAGCACAGCCCCTTCCTGGGCAGTGAAGGCGCAGTGGTAACTGCCCATGGGTGGGGATCTCAGTTCCACTGTTGCCATCTGTGGGCTCATGGGCTCGCGATATCCAAACATCCGTCCCCGTCAATTGTGCCCCCCCACATGTGTCATATTCCACCCCTGTATGCATCTTGTTTGTTTTGTCTGTTAACCTCCCTGGCCTACCTCCCCAAATATACCTACTTCCTGTACCTCACATTCCACTCTCACCTGAAAAAAAATAAAAAAAGAGCACTCTGTTCCCACAAAAAGTTACACCCCATACATAGCTGCCCATTTTGCAGACATATCTGCTGGACATGTCAACTGATAATTAAAATTGGCTGTACAACATATTTTGTTGTCCTCACCCCTCTCTCAGGGGTGGAAGGGTTCAAATTTCACACCAAATTACACACATATGCACAGTTGTTGCTGATAAAGAAATGGCAGCTATGGGCCTTCCCTACATCCTTCCTGCAAATCCCGAGCTTGTTTTCCTACTGTCCTACCCTCTTTGTGCCCCCTTTTTCACCACTTTCTTTTCTCCGCATTTTCTTTTCTTTAAAAGAAATTAGCGCGGGTGTTAGTGAGAGTAAGCACTTTAAAGCAGTAGTCAGCGGGTGTGCGTTTGTGTACGCTTAGCTAAGCGTGTGTGAGCGAAGCTAAGCAGCACTGTGCATGCGTGAGCACCGTGCAATCCAGTGCAAACCCGCTTACAACTGCTTAAAAGTGCCTTAGTCACTCTGAATGACAAGGCCTGTAGTCTGCTCAGCAGAAAAATAAAATTCCCCTGTCAGTCTCGAACACAGGACCTTGGAAACACTAGTCTGCATGACTTACCCCTAAGCCATGACTGATATACTAGAACTTTGTACTGAAAGCAATATATCTTGAAATAGAAGGACTGAATGTAAAGGGAATATAGGAAGGAATATAGGAAGGCTATTACACAAAGCTTGTTTCTTGTATCTTTACGGGCAAGTCTTGTGGAACTGCATTACATTAGTGTGATAAGAGAAACAGCCATGCTAGTAGGTAATAATGTTACAGTAGCACCTTGCAAACCCCACAGAGTATCAGAGCAGGATAAACACCGCCATACTGGAATAGGTAAGAGGCCAGACCTCCCAACTGTGACTGATTTACAGGGATGTCCCTGATTTGCAAACAAATGTTAACTGTGCCCCACTGACTCCCTGTGAAATGTACTAACAGTAGGCAGAAATGTGGGGAATCCCACATAATGGTAACTGTCAATAAGTTAAAGTAGACACTACTTGCATGTCAGAAATGGTGTAGTAATGCATATGCTCAAAATACCCCACAGTCACAACTGCAGAATATCTGAAATATATCACGGGTGTATCCCACTGATATGTACCATTCCCTGAGGCTGCTCAAATATATACCTGAGAGTATCTGAGGCCTGCAAGTGTCAGAAACACACAGGCATATCAGCCTGTCTGCTGTTACACACTCTGCGAACAGCTGAAGAACTGCTTCCACAAGCACAACCTCATGTAGGAGTACAACCCAGAAATATCAAAGGATGTAGCCATCTAATAAACTAAGGACAGTATAGCAGTTTGCAAGCACTGCATGTGCCTGATATTCATAACTGTTAGTACAAAGTACAAGGCCCCACTACTGCTCAGCAGCAAAATAAGATACCCTTGTAAGTGTCAAACCCCACACCTTGGCCTCACCAGACTGCATGCAGTGCCACAAAACCACACCAAACATATAAGAAATTGCTGCTGAAAGAAATATATCATGCATTACAAGGAGTGAATGTAAATGGAAAATAGGAAAGCCATAACAACACATTCCAGTAAAGACAAATAGCAGGCCTTCGAGGAGTGAATGTAAAGGCTAAATATTGAAGCCATAGCAAGAAATTGCAAGAGTTACTGTTGTATACCAGTTAATCCACAAGTCCCACAGGAAAGTACATACTCCCATGTAAACAGTATTAGCATTATTAGTTGTGAGTTAATATACACACTGAGAAGAATGAACTGGAAGAAGCAACAGTCAGGTTTCAGTACAACATGCATTTCAGTGGCTACAACACAGCCTTAGATATGAGAGACATACCAACCTTTTGACTCACACAACAGTGTCCACAGCAAACCAGCATGGTCCCCACCTTGAAAAACTGAAAGGCCTACTCCTACCTAACCTAACATTTTAGAGCACTGTCCTGAAATCACAGTGAGAACTGCAATTACCACACAGCAGGCTGCATGCAATTAGTAAATGCTGGCCAACAATTGGTGCAGAGGCCATCACATGCACATGTACAGATACCTACAAAAGCAGCCTGTACTCCCAGTCCACACATGCAATAATATCATTGCAGCAACTGGAGGGAGAGAGAGAGAGAGACAGACAGAGAGAGAGAGACAGAGAGAGAGAGACACCAAAAAAAAAAGCCATCAAGACAGCAGCAAGCCAGCCAGCCAGCAGCAAGCCATCCAGCAGCCACCCAGCAGCAAGCCATCCAGCAGCAAGCCATCCAGCAGCAAGCCAGCCATCCAGCAGCAAGCCATCCAGCAGCAAGCCAGCCAGCCAGCAGCAAGCCATCCAGCAGCAAGCCAGCCAGCCAGCAGCAAGCCAGCCAGCCAGCAGCAAGCCAGCCAGCAGCAAGCCAGCCAGCCCGCCAGCAGCAAGCCAGTCAGCCAGCCAGCAAGCCAGCCAGCCAGCAGCCATCCAGCAGCAAGTCATCCAGCAGCAAGCCAGCCAGCAGCAAGCCATCCAGCAGCAAGCCAGCCAGCCAGCAGCAAGCCAGCCAGCAGCAAGCCAGTCAGCCAGCAGCACGCCACCCAGCCAGCAGCAAGCCATCCAGCAGCAAGCCATCCAAAAAAGCTGTCAGAAACAAAGGTAATGTAAACTACATAATCTAATAATCTACATATTGTGAACCCTCCATATGTGTTAGCAGTCTGTATCTAGATGTATATGAAGATGTGCATAGGGCAAGGGACATACTGCAACTGTTAGTGAAGGCTGGATACATATGTAGTTGAAGGTTGTTATGTGCACATATCAATGTAGGTTGTAGTACAACGTACAATGTACAATGTAGGTTGTACAGCAATGGATGTTTAGAAGTATGTTAGCATGTGTATGTGTATGTGTATATATAAATATATGTATATGTATATGTATATATGTATATATATATATATATATATATATATATATATATATATATATATATATACATAGAGATGTATGTATAAATAGATAGACATATATAGATAGATAGATAGAATATGTATATACATATATATGTAATAGACACATACATATATAGATATCTATAGATGCATACACATATACAGACAGATATGAATGCCTACAGATATGTATGTATATGAATATCTCTCTCTCTCTCTGTATATATATATATAAATATATATATATATATATATATATATATATATATATATATATATATATATATATATATATATATAGATAGACTGAGAGAGGCACATGTGGGCAGATGTATTGCAACAGGTGCCTGGTGACAAAGGCATGGACTGAACACCAGTGTGGATACTGGAGTACCATACTCTATTCCAAAACACTTTAACCACTAACTACCACATAGGTGGTTGCCTGCCTACTACTGGAGGTGTCAGAAGGGAACATGGGAAACAAGTGTACAATAGCCTCCCCTTTGATATTCACAGTGGCACACTAGTCTTGTAATCCCTGTACATGGCACGTGTCATCACAAATGGTGTGTCAGCTTGGGAAATTTAGGTCACTGTACTCCTCTACACCTCACAATGTCCTACACGGTGTGTACCTCCCATGACAATTACAGCAAGGGAAAATGAAACAGATATACCTAACAAAGAGTGATAATGCCCTCAAACACATTCCCTATGCAGAGTGACTGACAAAACCACAGAGTGCCTTTCATACTACCTACGCAGAGGTTGCCACTGCTGGATATACAGAGTTGTGTCACACACATACCGGTTGTCCAACCGCCATGGTAACACCTCACAATCTGTCCAGCCTAAATGACCTATGGCCCTCATCCTTGTCACCGTAGTAACGAGCACATGCTGGAGGTACAGGTTGCTATCCACAAATAAGCCATACCCTGGATTAAACCACCCAGCATTAACAAGCAAGGCTCCTTATTAGTAGATGTCAGCATACCCGTGATGAATGTTATGCAGATAGGTAACATGCCATATGAGTCACCTCTGTGTAACTGTGTGACAGGAGCAAGTACAATCACATTACTTGTGTCCCAAGGGGCAGGGTAGCATAACACTATGCTGCCATAAGCCCAGGGCCAATAGCATAGTACCTACCTATGACACAATGCACACACATATAGTCATTGCAATACCAACTATGTGAGGTGGAATGAGTGTGCCACTGACTGTGTGCAAGGTCTGTAATGGTGTGATTGCTCAGCATGACTTTGTGTCTGTCATGGTAGTGTGTGTCCTCGGTGTGAGGCCAGAGAAAGATGTGTCAGTTATTGGGATACAAACATACTACATTGCCATATGTTGTGCTGTGGTTCCCTCTATATGACTGCGGTGCAAAGACTAGGGTGGATTACCATTGAAATTGTAACTGTGCATTGCATGCATTGCATGGGATGACAATATTCCCCATCCATTAGCTTGATACATACCCCCAGTGTGAGGTTGCGCATTGGACCTCAAATAGTGTGCCGAGTGCTGGTGTATACTAGTTTGTTGTATGGAGTGTGGCAGGCATTGTCACACAGTTGTTGGCTGAGCACTGATATGTGTTAATTTACATGTGTATCCCCTGATAGACAGACATATGCTATATATGGCAGTTCAGTGATATCATTACAGTAGAGTATTATGTGTGCCATATTACTTGCTCACATATTTTTCTTTTCCTTCCAGGACAATTTTGCATCAGCGCAACCCCTGTTATTCAACTGCAGAGGATGAGGAGATACACCAGAACCTGGTGCGGGATTTTTCCACACTTCTTTTCCGGACCAGCCAGAACCAGCAGAAGAGGGCTGCACTGTGGCAAGACGTTGTCTGTCGGGTAAACGACATAGGCATGCATAACCGGACATATGAGCAGGTACGCCATCACTGCAGTGATTTAATTAGAAATGTCCATCAGCATGCGTCTGATATCCACAGACAACAGCATGCCACAGGTGGTGGGGTACCTATCCACCCCCCCTCACCAGACTGGAGGAGCTCCTCCTAAGTGTTGTGGCTCCAGGCCAACAACAACAACATCCACAGACATGTTTATGCATACGCACTTTCACAGTCAAGTTTTTAACTTCAATTTTAATATTAATGAGGCTTGTAGGTTCATAGGTTCATTTTGAATGTCTTTGGGGGATTTACATTGGTTGGAGGGTTGGTAATTTAATATATATAGAGTAATTAAATGGTAGTACATTGTCTGATGAAGTCCAAGTGGATTGGATGAAAACGCTGGTATATTGTTTCATGCAACTGCGTTAATGTGTATGGTCTGTGGAGTTGGTTATTAAAAGATTTGAAGTGGACTCGTGGTTTGCAGTTTCCTTTGGCTTACAGCACTTGTTCGGTGTTTTGTGGGTACTTTCAAGTGCTTTCAGTTGTTTTATTAGTGTTTCGTGAGTCTTTCTGGGCCAAGGGAAACCTTTCCAAAAGAGAAAAGGACAGCAATGAGTTCGGAAGCATCGGAGGAGCTCGGCCAATCAAGGAAGTTGATTGGGCAGTTGACCGAGCTCATAGATTTACTCACTCCCCTTTGCCACAAGATGTTAGTGAGTCAAACTAAGTTAGGTTGCGAAGAACCTGTGCTCGAGGAGGTACAGCAGTTCAACAGTAGAAGCAAACGGAAGAGGCAGCTTATGGGAAGAAGATGACGCCGCTTTTTTTCTTGACGGAAGAGGCAGCCTAAGAAGATGACATGACGCGACTTTTCCGAGGGTTCAGCAACTAATTTTAATCCTCTACTCACTCCTAACATCCTGGGTGTCGAATCTGAAGGGATTGAAGTGATTAATGAGTGTCGTGGAACAGCTGCAGGGGCTCAACGGAAGAAAAAACTGACCGTCTTTATTTAAAAAAAAGGTACTGATTGTTCTAACCATATCAGCACTAGAGACTGGTTGAATAAGAATATTGACTTTGGTATCGATACACATGTTGGTTTGGACAGACAAGAAGGAGAGACTTATGTGGTTAAAATTGATAAACTTAAAGGCCTTATGACTAGGTTCAAAACTTTACATATAGAAAATGCATACTTATTAGAATGCTTAAAAAAGGAAATTGTTCCAAAAGGTCTCCGTATCTGTAAATATCCAAACAATGTTACCAGTGGTTCTATTTTTCATAAAAACTTGCTCAAGGTTTTTAATCAATGTGGTTTAGATGTTGTTAAATTAATAATAGAAGAAAACGAAAGAAATATTAAGTGTTTGATTAATGACATTGATGAAATGGATGGAGCTATCAAAAATGACCTAATATTCAGTATTAAGGAAGAGAAGCAACAATATTATAATATTAGGCATGAAATTGATGAAAAATGTAATGTGGTTATGCAACGTAAAATAGGTAAATTACACAGGGACATCATGGAATATGAAAATGGGACTAACTATCCAGAACCTAACTTGCCTAAAAAGAATGTTAATAACTTTGTTAACAATAGGAAATGGAATAAACCCATTTACAGTCATTCAGATTTTCAGAATGATTTTACCTATGACCAAGATTTCCCTCCTTTAGTAAGGGAAACAGAAGAAGCATACAGGCCTCACAATTATAGGGAAAATTTTTACAGGAGGGGGGGGAGAAGGGGGAGGGGGAGGTATTGATTAACACCCTTTCTTTAAATAGCTTGAATTTGGACAGAAATGAAGTATATGATATTAATGTTGTAAACAAGGTTATTCACACATATAAGGATTTTCAATTTACAATTTACAATTATGGTAATTTTGAGGTTAAGGTTAACCATTTCAAATTACTTAGTAAAGGTTTTAAATTTATTCCTAGTTCAAAGGGTGACACCGCCACCACAATTCTGGATACCAAGTTGTTTATGCGAAGAATAAACTTGAGTGTTCTGGCAAGCAAAAAAATGGTTATAGTAGTGATAATAGAGTTACAAAATTGAAAAAGAAATCTACTTTCAATCCACCCTTGTTACCCCAGTTAAGAAACTTTGAAAGAATTTTGGAAGAAGGGATTAGAACTGAACACAATAACAATAATAGGAAGATATATGATAATAACTTGAATAAAGACGAAAAAGAGGCATTAATGGAATTAATTAATGAGGACACTATCAGAGTGATGAAACCTGATATAAGGCCAGGGGGGGTGTATCATTATGGACAATATAATCTATGAGGGAAAGATGAACACAATACTAAGAGACGAAACAAAATACTCAGTGGTCTCAAGAAATGAGGTAAATGTGGCATATTTTCGAATAGATAATATGTTGAATGACTTTGTGTTAGAAAAAGTGTTTTGTTGTTAGAAAAGGTGTTAAAACCTGAACTACACAAGTTTTTAACAGTAGCAAAACCTAGGATGGCCACTATGTTCGGAATCCCGAAAGTCCATAAAAATGTGATGGACCCACCCCTAAGACCCATAGTTACTGCAGGAGGGTCAAAAACAGAACCCCTAGCAAAATACATAGATATTACAACTAAGCATATTTGGACAAGTAATAGAGTGATATTGAAAGACTCATGGGATTTTTTAAAACAATTAACACCTGAATGTTATAGCACCGACCTAATATTCATAACTATAGACATAGTGGA
Organism: Protopterus annectens; assembly: GCF_019279795.1. Taxonomy (NCBI): domain Eukaryota; kingdom Metazoa; phylum Chordata; order Ceratodontiformes; family Protopteridae; genus Protopterus; species Protopterus annectens. The sequence continues at coordinate 1,286,074,733 of NC_056745.1, forward strand.
TCTTTTTTCCTGCATACCACATATTAGTGGAATGAAGTGGTTTGAGGAATGTGTATTTTTGGACAAAACTATGACACAAGAAGATAAGATTTTATCAGTGGCACTCATGGACACCGTCTTAAAATACAATTTTTTGTTATTTGATGGTGAATATTTTCAACAGAGGACAGGGGTGTCCATGGGTGCAGCATGTGCACCAACATTCGCCAACATAGTTTTGTCCAAATGGGAAGAAAAATATATATTAAAATCAGAGTTCAAGAAGGAATGGATCTTGTACAAAAGATTCCTAGATGATATAGTTATTTTTTGGATAGGGGGGCAAGAAAGATTTAATGAATTTCTTGAATATATTGGAAAAACTACTAACTTCCTTAAATTTACACACAATATGAATCATGAGGTTCTACAATATTTGGACATTGAATTGGTCAAAAATAACACGTTGAAGTCATTTTCATCCAGGGTATAGGACAAAAAAACTTATGTCAATTCTTATTTGCATTATGAAGTCATCCCCTACACTGCAAGCGCCAGCTATGGTTCTAAAGGGCAGTTTGTGAGGGGATCAAGGATGACTACCCTGGATGAAGACTTTTGGTCAGATGTGATACATTGCAGAAAATGTTCATTGAAGGGGATGCAGAAATTTGTCAGAAAGTGACATTGAAGGAGTAGAGCAGGTGGGGCAGACAGATTCGACCAATTATGGGTGGGATTGAATTCAAAACAACAAAGAGAAAATAAGGATGGGTGACTGGGGAGAAAACCAGTACCATAAAAAATCTTTTATAATTGGATATAATAGTTACAATATGGGAATAAAAACATTTAAATAAAGAATGGGACAAATTTGCTGGCTAACAGATATGAAATTAATAATTAATAACTGATTATTTTAGAAATTCAAAAGTATAAAAACATGTTTAGAAGACAAAAAAAACAAGGATTACAGGAAGAATGATGTGTGGGTGTGGGTAAAGACATTACAAATGTGGCGGTGCAGTAATGTTCATATCAATGTAATAAAGTGAGATATAAGAGTGAGATAAATATGTTAATTAGGTAAAACTAAAGTGAAGTGTGGTACAAAAGGGTGAGTCTATCTGGCAACGATAGGTATATTCATATTACGTGGGAAAAACAGAAAGGAACTTAAGAAAACATTTATGACTTAAGAATATGATATATGAAAGGAAATGACTATGCCAAAAGGGAAAAGATAGTAGTGCCTTTAGGAGGATGCAGTGCATTCTTTTATTTTACAACAGGTGGAAAAGGATAGAAGAAATTAGTATCTGGGAAGAGGGGGTGAGTAAAGGGTGTGGTGGCAGGTGTGCCTGGAACTAGTAAAAGAGGTGGGATAAATATTTATTTAATTATATCATCATAAGCTAAAAAGTATATTAATAAGTTAGTAGTTTTAATAGAGATAGAGAATGTGATTTTTAATTGATACGTTATTTGTAAATTCATATTCAATATTTGTGTTATGTTTAAACAACATAAGTATTTATTTTAATTTATTTTAATTATAAAGGAAGTGGTTTTATTGTGTTCATGGAATGTTATGTACCAGCCTACTGATTTATGACAGTAGAAGTGTTTCATTATGTTTAAATATATTAGTATTAACTAAGCACTTTGTTTAATAATGTTCACATGAATTCATGTAATTAAATAATTTACATATTTCATATGAATATTTATATGACCATGAGTTTTTAATTGTTAGACCATTTAAATGAATATGCATCAAAGCACTTTCACAGTCAAGTTTTTAACTTCAATTTAATATTAACTAGAGCTTGTAGGTTCATAGGTTCATTTGAATGTCTTTGGGGGATTTACATTGGTTGGAGGTTGGTAATTTTAATATATATAGAGTAATTAAATGGTAGACACATTGTCTGATGAGTACCAAGTGGATTGGATGAAACGCTGATATATTGTTCCATGCAACTTTCGTGTTTGTGTATGGTCTGTGGAGTTGGTTATTAAAAAGATTTGAAGTGGACTCGTGGTTTGCAGTTTCAACTGGCTTGCTTTGACCGGTGTTTTGTGGGTACTCAAGTGCTTTCAGTTGTTTTATTAGTGGCATCCCCCCCTACCCTGCATTAAATATATAGTTAAAGGGCAGTTTGGGGGGGATCAAGGATGACCTGACTGGATTGGACTTTTTTGATGTAGATGTGATACATTGCAGATTGAAGGGGATACCAAAGGGGATTGTAAATAAAATTTATAGAAAGGTGGGAAAAAGAAACAGGTAACAGATTTAATTTAAACCAATTATGGGTAGGATTGAATTCAAAACAACAAGAAAAGAAAATAAGGATAATGACTGAGGGAAAACTAGTACCATAAAACCAGTACTATAAAATCTTATGAGTCAATATGAATATTTACAAAGAAGGAAAGTATTTAAAGAAATTTAAAGAATGGGACAGGTTTGATATAGATAAAGACGAAGAATTTTTTTAGAAATTCAAGAGATAGAAATTAGAAATTCATAAAAAAAAAACAAAAAAAAGAAAAAAAAAAGGATATGGAATGGAGTAAGAGATGAAAAAAAAGTGCCAGTACAAATCATGTACAAAATAAATCCAATCAATCAATGTAATATATATAAGATAAGAATATGAGTAATTTATAGAAATATTAAATATAAAAGTTAAATGGCAAATGAAGTTGTGTGATACACTCCTGGTGGTTCTCTGTAATACTTGTGATAAGTGTCCTTCATATTACAACAGAAAGAACTTAAGGAAAAACCGAATAAGAAATGAACAAGGATATGAAATGCAGTAAGAGACTCAAGTGCCTTAAAAAGCCATAGTAAGAATGCAGAGGATGCAAATTTTTATTTTCAGGGTTGGACAGGGTGGGAAAAGGATAGAAGGGGTATCTGGGTGGGAAGATCTTGGAGGAGAGGGTGGTTGTGGTGGTGGTAGACCTGGAGAAGTAAAAAAACCAGGGATAAATGATTATTTATATCATCCATCAAAAATAAGGCTAATAAAAATTTAGTAGTTTTAGAGATTAGAGAATAGATAGAAATTGATGTGTGATATTTGTTTTATCATATTCAAGTAAAGTAGTTTTATTTTTTATACAAATATAACAACACAGTTTTATTTTAATATATTTAAATTAAATTGTTTTTTGGTTTTATTGTTGTTCATGTGTGTTTATGGCAAATGTGTTTTTTGAGTTTAGAGGAGTTTTTGTCATATTGTTTTTTTATATATTAGTAGACAAGCATGTTAATAATAATATTTGTGAATTGTGAATTCATGTAATTAAATAATTTACAATTTTATGTATTGTATTGATATGACCATAGGTTTTAATTTATTTAGATATTTTTTATGTTTATATGACTTTCTACTTTTTGTTTTCATATTTAACTTTTATTTCAATTTTAATGTTTAATGTGGTTGTCATAGGTTCATTTTATTTGTTTTGGGGGAGGTAAATTTTGGTGGTTGGATATGTAATTTGTATAATATAGAGTAATTAAATGGTAGTACATTGGTAGATGAAGTCAAGTGGACGCTTGGAAAGCAGCTGGTATATTGTTTTATGCAACTGCGTTGGTGTGTATGGTGTGTGAGTTGGTTATTAAAAGATTTGAAGTGGACTGCGTGGTTTTGCTGTTTTTTTTTGTTTTTTTTGTTACTTTTTTGTGTTTAAATTGTTTTTTTTCAGTTGTTCAGTTGTTTTATTAGTGATCCACAGACATGTGTCATGATGGAGGCTGGAGCCACCCAGCATGTGGACATGGAGTGTGCAGGTAACATGCCATATCTGTAGTTGAGTGTTGTCTGCACTGGTAGTTTATGCATGTGTGAGATGTGTACTGCGTGTGTAGCTGTTATCCTGGAAATTCTTGTGCAAGATTGATATTTTGAATATCATCAGTACACCTGTGAAAGCCAACTGTTGTACTACTGTACTGTATCATACTCACAGTATCAATTACACAGTTGTGCCCACTGACAATAACTGTCTTATTTGTGCAGGTCCGTCTGGAGTAACAGCAAGGCAGCCAATCCATGCTGGTGAGTGTGTAATACAAATACTATTAATACTAATGATAATAATAGTAATAATACCCTCAAGCAGTATTGTGTATGTGTTGGATTGCAGGTGTGTGTGTGTTTGTATCTCATGTACTGAGGAGTGTGCATGTGTGCACGTGTGCATGTGTGCATGTGTGCATGTGTGCATGTGCCCATGTGCATGTGTGCATGTGCCCATGTGCATGTGTGCATGTGTCCGTGTGCATGTGCCCATGCACATGTGTGCATGTGTGCATGTGTCCATGTGCATGTGTGCATGCGTGCATGTGCCCATGTGCATGTGCCCATGTGCATGTGTGCATGTGCATGTGTGCATGTGCCCGTGTGCATGTGTCCATGTGCCCATGTGCATGTGTGCATGGGTGCATGTGTGCATGTGCCTGTGTGCATGTGTGCATGTGCCCATGTGCATCTGTGGTAACATTGTGTACACATCATAAAATGTGTTTCCTGTCTTCCTCTCACAGGTTCTGATGTTGCTCTGTTGGCGTGCAGCAGGGAACCTGAAGCCACTGCTGGGGACAGTGATAATGATGATACATGTAAAATGGCACAGGGAGGTGTGACAGGGTCTGTTGTTGGTCAGCCAATCGACAGTACACAGCAGTCAACCCCATCAATGCGCACAGTCATCCTGCCAATACATCCATTGTCACCAATGTCCTTAGCTGAGGAACAGCATACAGTGGGCATTGACCAGGGTAATGTGGTATCAGTGGCACATGCATCCCCTCACAGCAGCCATGGCCAGAGTCCTGACATGGTACCACACAGGCAGATGTCCAGGGGTTCTCGTGGGAGCATCCGTGGTCGTACTGCCCCTGTCAGACATGCCCACAGAGGTCTTTCAACCTCAGCTATGTTCCGGGCTGTAATGCAGGCACAGGCACGTATGGAACGGTACACCAGACAGGGTCTGAGGGAGCTTAGAGCACATTGCACTGCTATGAATGACACTATGCATGAAGTAGCGGCTGCCATCCGTACCATCGGCGAGGTCATTGACAGACGTTGGGGGGACACATTAGATCTGTTCCACAACTACATGTCCATGAGCCAGGGCAATGCAGGATGGTTGAGGCATCGACGTGGACGTATGCCAGCAACATCAGCAGCTGGCAGTCATTGCGGACTACAACAAACCCGCAGCTGCTCCCATAGTGCCAGTATCAGCCCCAGCAATGCTGGGTCTGTGCTGTCATCAGACCGCCCTAGAAGACCACGTGCACGTGGCTCTGGGCAGTCCCAGCAGGGACATGTGTCCAGTCATCAAGCAACGGCTTCTGATGACAGTACCCAGTCTGGCTTAGTACCTGATACTGTCCGTAGCACCCCTGCCAGGCACAGGTACTGTGTCCGTGGTCAGAGACAGTGATCTGTATGACCTGGCAGGTACAGTCTGTGGCTGTCCACAAACACCCGTATGTGGCAGCCATGAGGTGGAACTGTGTGCATGCATACACACATGCATAATGCTAACACCTAGGGCTAACACATACACACACACACACTGCATCAACATTGCTCCATGTTGTACTGTTGTCCCTCACTAACACACACACATACATGTCGATTGGATGTGTAAATGGCAGACTCTGGCATACCAAGTACACACCCTGTGCATATGATGAAACTTTGCCACCTCCTGCAATCTGTAACATTGATGCAGGAACAGGATAGCATAGTGCTGATGCACGGGGTGACTACATACAACTGTAGTAATAATATCATGTTGTTAACAGTACAGTGTAATGATATTATTGTGGGTATATCCCAGCATGCCTGGTGCATTAACAGTATAATTGTTATTGTAGTTTTTTATACACCAGTGTTAATTCCAACAGTGTAATGTCTGCACATCTTGGCATTCTGGTGGTAAGGCTGAAAACACAAACCCACCTACATAGGTAGCACAGGGGATAAGAAAATGGAAGTAATGATACTCAATGCCAGACATGTAAACCACAAGATGCATGCAGTCCAAACTCTACTCAGCATGGAGAATGTTGATATCTGTGCAGTGACAGAAACCTGGTTCAAGGCTCCCAAGAGCACCCTACCACTACCAGGTTACACCTCATACCATGCTTTACAGCCCCAAAACATGGAACTAACTATGAAAGGAGGGTGAGTATAAATAAATGTCAAGGATACCCACACCCCCAGGTTGGTGCCACAGCATGAAGCATCACAGACTATCCACATGCAACTAACAGTGGGTAAAACTGCCTTCCAGTTCATAGCCTGCTACAGACCACCCTCCTAAACCCAGGAAACCCACTTGGCCTACTTAAGAACACATGAATATATGAAGGTGTCTCCAAACAACATTATATTGGGCAACTTCATCTACCCACACATAGACTGGGAGCATTACAGTAGCTCCAACACCCTAGGCCAAAGGTTCCTAGAATTCATAAACTCAAATGCTATGGAACAACTTGTTACCACTCCCACAAGAGGGGAAAACATACTGCACCTGATCATCACCAACATGGGGACTCTATGCTCCAGACCAGAAGTGTATCCCTCATTAGTAAGATGACACCATAGAGTAATCTCACTGTATATTCACATACCAACCGCAGCCCCTGCACAGAAAACCACAGTGAAAAAGTTGTGTAAAGCAAATTACACACAGCTCAAAACTGAGACAGAGGTGGAATCCTTCAAAGCCCCTGGGCCTGTGAAAAATATGGCCCACACTGTTGAATCCTTTATAAACGCATTCTATGAACACCTCCAGGAATGCACAGATCATGCAATTCCAAATATAACCAAGACCCAATCCTCCAACGACAGGCATCCTTTCTGGTGGACCCCAGTCACATAACAGAAAACAATAGAAGGAGGAAGCTACTACATGATCGACCAATATCCCACAAAGGGAAGGCATCACTGATCAGTATTTGGACAAAAATTACAGGCACTCATAAAATTGTCTAAGGCCAGCTTCAAAAGAAATATTGCACAAGACACTTAGGATAATCACAAGGCTTTCTTTACTTATGTTAGGAATCTTAGTGGGAATTCCCACCCAGATATGCTCAGAAGTTGTCCTAAATGACACAGAATACACCTAAGCCACATACATTGCCAACATCATTGCTGACAGGTTCAGCACAAACATCTCATCCCCCTCCCCACCACAAGGGAAAATATATATCCCAGCAGAGTGATGCCCCCCTGACATCTGAGATGCTCAGTCGCCCTCTCCAAAGCAGAAACACAGCATCAATGGGAGCAGACAGTGTCCCAGGCTGCATCCTACATGAACTCCAAGAAGAACTAAACACAAACATAAAACTACTGTTGAATCCCAGCCTTACTACAGGATATGTAGCCAAGGAGTGGGGTACAGTAAAAGTGGCCCCTCTCCACAAAGGTGGTGCCTCAACGGATCCTGGAAACTATTGCCCTGTACACCTAACTAGCTTGGTCTGCAAAGCTATGGAAAGGATCATCATATTCCTCATAAATAAAGTTATTGGGGACCTACAGACACTGGATCCTACCCAGTTCGGCTTTGTTGAGGGCACATCCTGCCTCTTAAACCTGGTTGATGTCTTTGAAACAGACACCAAGGCCAGTGACGAGGGGAAGGTGTTCAACACAGCCTACCTGGACCTCGCAAAAGCCTTCGATACAATACCCCACTCAGGCATTATAGAGATGCTCACCAGCATAACTATAAACCCCTATGTCACTAGATGGATTGCAAACTGGCTCATGGACAGAACACACATGGTCAGAATTGCTGGAGCCATGTCACACTCCAAACCAGTTACAAGTGGTGTCCCACAGAGTTCAGTCCTGTGACCTCTCTTGTTTGGTATATATTTCTTGGAGGAACAGGCCAACACAGAAGGACTGTGGCTGAGCAGGTTCGCAGATGACTGCAAACTGTGCGCCATAATCAACTCACCAGCCAACAGAAGAATCCTACAAAAGAGCCTCATAGAAACAGACAGCTGGTGCCAGAGCCATGGCCTCAAGCTAAATGCCAAAACCTGTATAGTCATCCCATTTGGCAAAAACTAAGTGCCCACAACTTAACACATAGGTGGTAAGCCATTAAGTACTGTACACATGATTAGGGACCTGGGGATCTGAGTTGATAGCAAATTGTCATTTGACAACCACATGGTTGTAGTGGTTACACAGACAGTTTATATAGGCCACCTAATCATGAAGGGATTCACAGCTAGATCACAGGAGGTCATCGTGCCTCTTTAGTCATCCCTCATCAGGCCCATAATTGAGTACACTGCCCCTTTTGTGGTATACCTTATCAGACACCTGACCTGCAGCAACTGGAAAGTCCACAAAAGTACCTCACCAAGGGGATCAAAGGGCTCAAACAGATGCCTGACATATAGAATCATGTCCAACCTGGAATTAATGGACATGCTGCACCTCAGAAAATCCAAATCCCATGGAGGTATGTGCTCGTGACACTTGCACCTCAGCACTTACATAAATAGGACATGCTGGAGGGACAGATTCATAACCCAGAGGCTCCCTTCACTCTGGAATAAAATCACAGTCCAGGTTAGGCAGAGTCCCTTAATGACTCTCTGCAAGAGGAATGTTGCTGAGTGGATGGGAGATTGTAGGTTTACACCGGGTATCACTTTTGTGTCACTGTTACACAGAGGCTGAGTATACTAACCTGGAAAAAGGCCATATCAAAATTCATTTAACATGGGTGTCAAAAGACAAACACAGTCTGGATAGGCTTATAACTGCCCTGGGGCAGATAGCCTAGTATGAACCTATGAACCTATTACATGATGTATCCTCAACTGATACACAGATGTAGGAAACCCAGTGTCAGTGATATTCCTGCAGTACTACACTATACCAGTAGCCATTCTTACTGAGCCACACAAATCCCTGTGAAGAATGCTGTTTGGCATATAGCAGTCTCACGTACATGCCAACACACTAGTGATATGTTAATCCACGACTGGAAATGTATACAGTGGCCTACAATGCATTCTGCACATGACACACATGACCACCACATGGGTATCATACAGATGGATACCTGTTGTCCAAGCCATGCTCTATTACTGTAACGCAACTGTAACTTTGTCATCAGCATGTACTTAACATAGTATTCCAGTAGTACCATGTAGGTGGTAGCACCCATCATGTAAAACGGTTAATGGTGTGTACATATGGACAAGTGTTTTCTTATCTATCCTGTGATATTCACATTTCCAAAGGCATTGTGCAGTCCCTTGGTGTATCACCTAAGCAAGAAGGTGTCTTTATGCATATCAGCAACAGTTGCCATACACCTACACTGGATGTCCATTACTCACAGACTTTGCTGTGTTATAACATGTGTGACATATACTCCAGACATGAACCCTCACCCACATTAATATATCACAGCTTTCATGAGTGTGTGTCATCCAGTTGGCCTAGGACACAGATCACTGCAGTAGCCTGCATTGTCAACAACATACATGTATGGCATAGTCTGGGATCTGCAGGACATGCTGGCACAGGTAACAACTGTATTCACATGAGGCAGGCTTCACACATAGGAACTATTTAAGGTCACAGGTACATATCTCTATGTGGCAAACACATACCTGATGTGTGCATTGAATTTACTGTTATAATTATATGTCATACCATAATAAAAGCAACACCCACCACACATTGACAAACTGTGTGACAAAAACACACATGGCATTTATAGGATTCAAACCCCTACCTAACTATATTATGACACTTGTGAGAGATGCATTAGCAGAGTGCACTATTTGCATTACTTGGTTGTTTCCCTTCTCCTGCTATACTTATAGGGTGCTGACATCATCAGTCTTTACAAGGAGGAATGTACATCATGTAGTGCGTTATTCCAGTTGCCAAGAGGTCCATTTCTTTCAAGGAGAATTACACACACCCTGCCCTCCCCCCAAACACACACACACTGAGCATTTGTAGGATTCAAACCCCTACCTAACTATGTTATGACACTTGAGAGAGATGCATTAGCAGAGCCCGCTATTCGCATTACTGGGTGGCTTCCCTTCTCCTGCTATACTTATAGGGTGCTGACATCATCAGTCTTTACAAAGAGGAATGTACATCATGTAGTGTGTTATTCCAGTTGCCAAAAGGTCCCTTTCTTTCAAAGAGAATTGCACACACCCTGCCCCCCCACCCCCAAACACACGGAGCATTTTCAGGATTCAAACCCCTATCTAACGATGTTATGACACTTGAAAGAGACGCATTAGCAGAGCATGCTATTTGAATTACTGGGTGGGTTTTCTTCTCCTGCAGTATTTATAGGGTGCTGACATCATTATTTAGAAAGAGGTATGTACATCTATTACTATCCCTCAGTATGGGGGATATAATATATATGCATTAACAGGCACCTACTTCAGGGTCACATATGCACATCAGTACTGCCAGGTTATGTTTTATACCATGCTTCATGACCACAGGACTTGTAACACACAACACAACCAGGGGGTGTATCCATATACATCACAGATACACACACCTCTCGGTTGTTACCACTGCACTAAGCATGACAGGCCATACATGTAAAACTAGCATTGTGCAAAACTGACTTTTGGTTTGGTGTGTAGTTCAGACCACCCCTCCCATATCCAGGAACCACACTTGGCTTCTCTGGGAACAGTGTAGGATATGAAGGTGTTCACATACAACATTACAGTGGTTAACTTCAGGTACAGGAATATTGAGTGGGGGAACTACTCAGGCCTCAACAACATCACCCTACAACCAGTACAATTTGTGAATCCATGTGCTATGGCAGAACCAGTCACCACAGCCACAAGGGGGAATACATATTGGACCTGACCATCAGCAACATGGGGACTCTATGTTCCACACCAGAGGTAGACCACCATTGTTAATATCTGACCATAACCAACTTTCCCTGGACGTCCATATCCCATCCCCACCCCCAGGCAAGGAAATCACTGCAAACAAAGTATTTCTCAAAAGCAGACATTGCACTTGTGAAGACTGGGGTGGAATACTTCAAAGGCCCCATGCTGGAGGATTATACAGCCCAATCTCAAGAATCCTTTACAAATGCATTCTATGAGCATCTGGAAGGTTTGCATTGATCATGCTATCCCAAGTAAAACCAAGACTCCTCCACAACAGGAGACCTGTCTGGTTTACACCAGCCATATATAAGCTGTACAACAGAAGGAGGGAGCTAATACATTACAGAGCAATATCCCACAGAGGGAGGACATCTCTGAACAGTATTGGCAAGACACTTCAATCCCTCACAATCATCACTTGCAAGTTTTGACAGTGAAATTGTCCAGACACTGCAGATAAGGCTCCCCTCAGTCTGTAATTGAATCCCAATTAATGTTAGACATAGGCCCTTGCCAACCCTCTTCCAGCAAACTCCAGCCACATGGACCTGACATTGCAAATTCAACCCCTGGGATCTCCACTGTGTCCCTGATTGATGGAGGCACAGCACACTAGCCTTAAAGGGTGCCTTCTGTGACCTACTTTTCAGAGGCACAGTAGGCTACTGTACTGGGGAGGCAGACACCAAATACACTCTGGCTAGGCTTATGTATTCCCTAGGGCAAACAGCTTTGTATTGACCTCTACACCCATATGTTTATGTTTCGGATGCACAATATTTGTTGCTGATAAACTCTTTGCAGGTCTTTATTGCCATAGCTTTCCCTGTTTCTATGAACAACTTGTGTATCTGTGGAAGATGTTTGATTATGAGAGGGTTCCACTATATTACTTATGTCTCTGTTGTCATTTAACTGTGTGCACTGGGCAGATTGCTGTATTGTGGTAGGTTCCTGGCTTAATACATACAAATGCCAAATATGTGTGGCCAACTGCTATACTGAGACATGGCATAAGTATGTGAGCATGCCCAGTTCAGGCTTTCCATGGTTTGTTGCCTGACATATGTCTCATTTATCAAAGTGTGTGAGCATGCCCAGTGTGACCTTTCCATATGTTGAGATCTGAGGTCCACCACATTTGTGGATGTGTGTGAACTTGAACAATATTTGACATTTATAGTTGTGTGTTGGAAGTCATGTTGTGTTCTTACTGCCCAACTGCTTTGTGTCTGAACCCAACAGGGATTATGCTGTGCCTGCAGGGTTTCCATGGGATAGTTTGCATACACTTGCCAACATTCTTTCATACTGACCAAACACTGTAATATTGTATAGTGTACTGATTCAGTCCTTTCACTGTGGTGGACAGTATCCTGGGTTTCAGTCCTATCACTGCTTTAAATATTCATACTGAGCACACCAGACTGGTTAAGGGCCAGTTGTGCAAATATGACCATGTTGCATTTTGTTCAGCTATGGCCTACTTAAACCAGGCTTGTCCAACATTAGTAGTGTATTCCACAACTGGAGTGGACATTGAGAAACACTAGGCTATGTGCCCTATGCCATTTCTAATCCTAGTCAGAGAGTGTGTTTGTCCTTCAACACACATTTTAACTGGAGTTTGCCATGACATTTTTCAAGGTTAGTATACTGTGCCTCTGTCTAACCGTGACATAAAAGTGATACCCAGGGTAAACCTACAATCTCCCATCCACTCATCAAGATTCCTCTTGAAGAGAGTCAATGAGGGACTCTCTGGCTAACCTGGACTGGGAGTTTACTCAAGAGTGGAGGGAGCTTCTGGGTTATGGATCAATCACTGCAGCATGTCCTATTTATGTCAGTGATGAGGTTCAAGTCTCTCATGTGCATAGCTCAATGGCATTCAGATTTTACAAGGCACAGCATGGGCATTGATTCCAGCTTGGACATGGCTTTATACTTCAGGCACAGATCTCCTCTGGGCAGGCAGTATGTCACTTTGTGGAGCTGCAGTTTGTTTAATCAGGCAACACATGGCATCTGTTACAGCCCTTTGATCCTCCTGGTGAGGTACTTTTGGGTCTTTCCAGTTGCTGGAGGTGTCTGCTAAGGTACATCCCACAAGGGCCATTGTACTCAATTGTGAGCCTGATGAAGGATGACTGAAGAGGCACGATGGCCTCCCCTGATCTAGATGTGAATACCTTCATGATTAGGTGGGTATATGAAATGTTTCTCTAACCACTATGGCCACATGGTTGTCAAATGCAAGATTTCTATCAACTTGTGTCCCCAGGTCTCTTATTACTTGTAAAGTACTTAATGGGTTAACACCTATGTGGTAATTGGTGGGCACTTACTCTTTTTCCAAAGGGGATGACTATACACTTTTCTGCATTTAGGTTGATGACATGGCTCTGGCACCAGTTGTCTGTTTCTATGAGGCCCTTTTGTAGGATGCTTGTGTCAGCTGGAGGGTCAGATATGGCGCCCAGTTTGTAGTCATCTGCAAACTTGTTCATACACAGTCCCTCCATGTTGGCCTGTACCTCTGAGAAATATATACCACACATGGGAGGTCCCAGGACTGAGCCTTGTGGGATGCCAGTTGTAGCTGGTTTGGACTCTGACATGGCTGCAGCATTTCTGACCATGTCAGTTCTGTCCTTGAGCTGGTTTGCAACCCATCTACTGATGTAGGGGGTTATATTTAAGCTGGTAAGCTTATCTATAATGAACAAGTGGGGTATTGTATGGAAGGCTTTTGCAAGGTCCAGATAGGCTGTGTGGACCACCTTCCCCTCATCATTGGCCTTGGTGACTGTTTCATATGACTCAACCAGGTTTAAGGGGCAGGATCTGCCCTTAAGAAAGCCACTTTGGGTAGGGTCCAGTGACTTTAGGTCCCCAATATCTTTATTTCTGAGGTCCATGATGATCCTTTCCATAGCTTTGCAGACCAAGCTAGTCAGGATTCTGGGGTGATAGCTTGCAGTATCTATTCAGTCACCGCCTTTGTGGAGAGGGACCACTGTTGCTGTACACTGATCTTTGGGTACATATCCTGTGGTAAGGCTGTGATTGAGCAGTAGTTTTATTTGGTGTTCAGTTCTTCTTGGAGTTCATGTTGTACACAGCCCAGGACACCATCTGGTCCCATTGATGCTGTGTGTTTTGCTTTGGAGACGCTGGCTGTTACCTCAGCATCTGCAATGTCAGGGGGACAGCACTCTGCTGGGATAGATATTTGGCCTTTTGGTGGGGGGGGGGGATTTTGCACTGAACCTGTCAGGTTGGATGTTGGCAATGTGTGTGGGTTTGGTGTATTGTTTGTCATTTTGGACTACTTCTGAGCATATCTCTGATTTCCCATCCAGGTTCCTACCATCAGTTAAGAAAACCTTGTTAATATCCTTAGTGTCCTGTGCAATTTTTATCTTGTAGCTGGCCTTAGAGAATTTTATGTGTGACCATAGTTTTTTGTCATAATACTGATCAGAGATGACTTCTCTTTTTGGGTTTTGCTCTGTCATGTAGTAGTTTCCTCCTTCTCTTGTATGGTTTGGTAATGGCTGGGGTCCACCAGGCCGGATGCCTGCGTTTGGAGGATTGGGTCTTGGTTTTATTTGGGATTGCATAATCCATGCATTCATTAAGGTGTCCATAGAATGTATTTATAAAGGGTTCTGAGGTCTGGGCCATATTTTCCACAGGCACAAGGGCTTTAATGGATTCCACCTCAGTTTGGAGGAGTGCAAAATTTGCCTTACACATGTTTTTCACTGTGGTTTTCTGGCTAGGGACTGGGGTCGGGATGTGAATATCCAGTGAGATTACTCTATGGTCTGATCTTACCAGTGAGGGATACACTTCTCGTCTTGGGCATAGAGTCCCCATGTTGGTGATTATCACGTCCAGTATGCTTACCCCTCTTGTGGGAGTGGTAAGTTGTTCCATAGCATTTTGGTTTATGAATTCTAGGAACATTTTTCCTAGGGTGTTGGAGCTAGAATAATGCTCCCAGTCTATATTTGGGTAGTTGCAGTTGCCCAATATAATGTTGTTTGGAGAGACCTTCATATTTTCATGTGTTCTCAAGTAGGCCAAGTGCGGTTCCTGGATTTAGGAGGGTGGCCTGTAGTAGGCTACAAACTGGGAGGCAGTTTTAGCCACTGTTACTTGCCTGTGGATAGTCTGTGCTGCTTCTTGCTGTGACACCAACCTGGGGGTGTGGTTATCCTTGACAATTATTGATAGTCACCCTCCTTTTGTAGTTTGTTCCATGTTTTGGGGCTGTAAAGCATGGTATGAGGTGTAACCTGGTAGTGGTAGGATGCTCTTGTGAGCCTTGAACCAGGTTTCTGTTACTGCACAGATATCAACATTCTCCATGCTGAGGAGAGTTTGGACTGCATGCATCTTGCAGTTTAGACTTCTGGCATTGGGTAGCATTACTTCTAGTTTCTTATCCCTTGTAATACCTGTGGAGGTGGGTTTGTGTTTTGAGCCTTACCTATTCAAGGCACTATGGGGGTGACAACAGGCTTTGCCAGTATCCAAAAGGCCAGGGGTGATAGGTGCAAGCCATCACTAATGGATGGAGCATCATGTCTTGCTCAGCATGTCATCCCAGGCTGACAGGCATTGGATCCCCTTTGACTAACAGCAATACTTAAGCCAATTGTTGTAATTGATCATCTTGTCTTCATATTGTGGCATCATGCTTGGTGAGGGTAGTATGTTAGTCAGGGGCATCAAGTTTGCATATACTACATGGTGTTACATTGCTTAACACATGGCAATCATGCCTCAGGTGGTGCTGCAGGGCTGTCTATGTTGGATGCACATACTAAACTCCCTGTACATGTTTGAAAGCAGGTTGTGTCAACTTAGGCATCCCATTTACTATATGTGTGAGTCAGAGAGAGGTATCATTTCCAGGGTTCCTACTGAGCCAGTGTATGTGCTATGCATTGCCTCTTTGCCAAGGACAAGGCATACTGGGCATGCCTCCTTCTGCCTACTGGGGCAGGTTCAGGTTGTTCCGCCTCTGAGTCACACTCTGCCTGTGATGGCCTTGGCAATGGTGGGGGGCTGTTTGGCCCGGGCCTGTGCTGGTCCTGCTGCAGCTGTTTTCACAGAATCATATTATGTAGCATAGCACATACCATGACAATTTGGGTACATGTAGTTGATGAGTACTGCAAGGCTCCACCAGATGTGTCCAGGCACCGGAACTATGACTTGAGCAGCCCAAACACATGCTCTATTACATTACGTGTTTGTGCATGTGCCTCATTATGGCGTTCCTGTTCAGGTGTGTGTGCGTTTCTGATGGGTGTCATCAGCCACAGCTCCAGTGCATAGCCAGCATCACCCAGTAGGTGACCATGTGGGATGTCCCCTTTGGCAAATGTTTGGTACAGCTGCATCAGATGCCAGATATGGGAATCATGGTAGCTTCCAGGGCAGCCAGCACACACCTTCAGTATTATGCCCTGGGCATCACACACGACCTGGCAGTTGCTGGAGTGGAAGCCCTTGTGGTTGAAGTAGACCCTGCCCCGCTCACCGGCTGGTGCTTTGATGCATATGTGCGTGTAGTCTATTGCACCCACTACCTCAGTGTATTCCGCTATTTTTTGGAAGAGACGCATATTGCTGGCCAATAGCTCATGGGAATTGGGGAAATATACATGATCACCGACATTTGCTGACATGGCATCCAGGAACTGGTGCAGTACCCTGGATACTGATGCCTGTGATATCCCCATCATTTCACCAGTTGGTCTCTGGAAGGTAACTGTTGCTAATATTCTTAGACCAACACATACCTTGGTTTTCACTGGGATGGGTTTCCCTCTGTTGGTTCTGTGTGTGAGGCGTGGCCTGCACAGATCAACAATTTGCTGTAGGAGGTCTCTGTCCACTCTATAGTGCTCCACTATTTCCAGCTCATGTAACCCCTGTAGGTGACCCTGGGCCTGTACATTCTTCTCCGTCTCCTCACTGTGGGTTGTCTGGCAGCATTTGCATTGTCACCACCCTCAGCATGTTGCATATGTTGCCTTATAACAGCTATGGCAGCCCCTAGCATTTTTTGTCTGAGTGAGGCTTTTTCAGTTTACACTTGTAATAGCTTACTCCAGTGATGCAGTGTCTCTTGAGAGAAACATACTGTACTGTTGTTTGCAGAGTTTTAAGTGCTGGGCTGGGCTACTGTTCTGCCTGTGTAATTGCCTGCTTCTGAGTGTTTTCACCTGTTACCTCTGCTAGTATTCCCTGGTAGCTTCCTACAATTTCTTCTGCTTCCTTTTTCCTTTCTGTTTCCTCGGGGGGGCAACGCGCAAACAAGCGCAAACACGCTCACAGCAACTAACACACACGCACACATGCTTAGATGGACTAAAACTTGCTTATTCTGGTTAAAACGTGCGTACACCAGCGCAAATGAGCTAACAGGTCTTTAAACAAGCTTCTACATGCTTACTCCAGCTGAAACGCACGCACTCGCATGCACGGCCAGCAAGAAACTTTGGTGTTATCCACAGTGTACACCTTCCATTTCTTGGTTTTTCCATGTCTACTTCTTGACACACCTCTTTCCATGATGTGTGACTGACAGCTTTCACATGCCACTCTGCTCCACTGAGCTGCATTTCTTTCATAAATACCTCCCTGTGATGTCACCTGTCTCTTACTCTGTTACTCCCCCTTATCCTACTCCTACACTCCAGGGATTGTGCTCATTTGCTATGTAAAAGTGCGATTCACTATCCTAACACTCATTTACATAGGATTGCCTCATAATGCTTCGTTACATGTCTTACACTGAGTTTCCCCCCTTAGCAACCCCTAGTCGGTGGCCATGTTGTTTTCAGCCTGCTATTCCCTTACATTGTAAATTCATGGTTTGCATAAAACCCACGATTGTGGGTTTTAAATTTTTATTTTTCTGTTTTTTTACAGCGCAGCCCGTTTGCGCGGCGCTGAGCTACGTTTAAACATTTTTATTTTAATTTTCCTTGGGGGTACGTTGCCAGTGGCCACATATTTGGCCATTGGCATGCTTCTTGGAACATATGCAACCTTTATTTGCAGCTGACAAGGCTCCATTGTGCTATTTGCAGAATGGTACTCAGTTGTCAACTGAGTACATTTCTGCAGATAACACAGCTCTTACACGGACAGGTTTGTGCTTCCTGGATCGCAACATTACCTCATTTGCATGCCTTTCAGCTGAAAGTGAGGTAATTTGCATATCCAAGCCCTATCCGTGTAAGAGCCATTTTAGGAGCTCTCTTACACGCCCCTACAGGCTGTTCGTGGATCGCTCGTCGGACATGATGGCTACATGGAGTCTTACACTACTCTTAGACTCCATGCAAGCCATCGTGAATCCTGCCCAATGTCTTTTTGATGTTTTATTTTAAAAGAAGTCAAATATTTTCAGTCTGCAATTGTTTCAGAAATATATAATTACACAAAAACAAATGGTATGTGTAAGAAATATTTAAACCAGTTAAATTATTTTTTATTCTAACACCTGACTTATATCCCCTTCTAATAAAAACGTATCATCCAATTTTCCTACCAAATCCAGATATTAAAATATAGCCTGCAAACTTAGATAAAATATTTTGTTTTGTGACTGAGCAAGTTGTCTCAAAGTTTCAGTCAGGTTTCATAAAATTGAGACAAAGCCAAGACATTACTATAGTGCTGGAACTAATTTTATACCATAATGTAAACCACAACAATCTCTCTCTCTCTCTCTCTATATATATATATATATATATATATATATATATATATATATATCTACTACAAAGACTCAGCTTTGGATTGAGTGCACATTCTCTTTCTCATGTGCGTCATTGAAACAGTTTACTTTTCTGAGTACCTAAAATCAAGTTAGAAAATGTGTATGATTTGGATTTTGCTTATTTTTGCTATAAATAGTAAATTATCAGCTCATGCAGAAATCTCCGAAGGTACTAGGCAACAAAGCCCTAAATCACCAACTTCTTTATTCTTCCATTTGTGCCATTTTTTTTAGTCTTTTAAGACTCTAGCATGCAACATACAGATCATCACAGTTGTATCCTTTTATAACTTTGAAGTCCAACAAATGTAGTTCTTTGATCCAACTTGCGTATGCTTGCAGCTGATCATCAAATTATGCATTAGATATTTCCAATCAACTTTGTCACTTTCCAGTGATTCAAAAAATATAATGTATTCACCCCTGGTGTCTATTATTAACATTTCAATCAATGAGCTTAGATACCTCATTGTAAATACAAATCTGATAGTCACACATTTATCTACATAACTTTTAATCTAACATTGGATAGAATTAAAATTGACTAAGAGAGCTATAATATTCTTGAACTCAGTTTTCCTGATTGATAATAAGTTGCTAAACTGAATATATTTCCCATGCCATTTTACTTCTGCAATAATTCAGTTTCACATACTTCATAATATATTATTAAACTGAATATATTTCCTACGGCATTTTTCTTCTGCAATAATTCAGTCTAATGCATTTTGCTTTACTTTTTCAAATCTGCAAATACAGCTATTTCAGAGTTTTTTCCCATAACAGTCATTCTTAGATTAGTTTGGATAATCTTTCAGAGAACTTAAGGTCACTCTTCTGTACATTCTGATTTTGTTAAAGTATTTGACACTCCTGGATATTTTACTTCAAGATTTGGTGATACCACTCTTTGGATCATAATAATCGGATCTGTTTTAAATAATCTAGTATTTTACCTAAATATATTTCTTTCTTTGAGAAGACATCATGCATAATTTGTAAAGGTCTCCTCCTATGTCAATTTACTAACACGTAACACCTATGTTTTTAAGGAACCTTGACCTGTTTAAGAAAATCATGTTGGATATGTTTAAGAAAAGCATGCTGTTACAACCATTCCTCAATAAAGATAGCATTCCAAAATAATTAACCTCTAAAGCTTATCTTAGAACATAATATATTAATCTCAGATGCTAAAATGAGCCACCAGTGGTAATTGTAAAAGTGTGAGTCCAAAACTTAAAACATTTTCATTTCTTTTAAAAAATTAAAATGATAACCTCAAGTGTGACCTTGTGTGCTGCTTTGATTCAATTATCTGAAAAATAGGCACTAACTCTTATTTCTCTGTAACTCACTATTAAAGTATACGTTACTCAGGCACTCTTATTTTGTGTTATTGTTAACTACTATTAAATGTAATAAATGTTTATGTAGACTGAGTAACACTGGAAAAAATACAACTAAAAATGTATCTTATTCTGAATTTATACATCAAAATGTTATGCTTTTACAAAGCTCTCTGCATGACTCCTATGAAGCAAGCCATTACTTGTAAATTATCATAATTCAACTGCACATTATTTTAGAAGGATTCAAAGTAGATGTTTCACATATTTTTTACCATTGTAGTGGAGTTCGTATAGCACTAACTTACCATGGGAGGAGCTGAGTAGTAAGACAGATATTTGACATTAAAGGGAAGATTAATGTTAGGCAGATCCAATGGATGAGTAGTGCTTTTTAAAGGTGCAGGGCTGATATGTGGCATTTTACTGTCAAGATGGGTTAACATAGCATTGTTCACATGTGCTTACACATGCTATGAAGTGCCATGTAGCTAGCATTCACAGGCATGCAGATAGCCCAGTAAAGGTCAGTAGAGGAATGCACCGACCCTGGTCATTATATAAGATGAGAGAAAATTTGTCTGTGGGGAACATAACGTTCAGAATAACAGAGGAAAATGCATAAGAGTAACTGTAACAAATGACTGGAGGGGATAGGATAACATTTTTATGGGACAGAGCCAAATTTTCAATATATACATAAGATGGCTTAAGTGGAAAAGTTAATGAGGAACAGTTGTGAATGGGACAGAGGGACAGAGTAAGGTAGCAGGGGCATACAAACAAACAAATATAACATAGAGACACAGACAGACAGGGGCATACTACATGCAATGTTAATGGAAGGGATGACAGTGCATGGGCAGAAACAGAGTATGGAACACTGGAGATGTGCAATGTTAGGCAGCAAACAATGTATGGGGGAACTTTGAATTTAAAGATTTTACATAGTAACTCTGAGGTCTTGGAGATAAAAATACTGAAGGAAGAAAACATGCTTGGGAATGAAAACATGCTTGAGAATGTAACACAGCACCATTAACAACACCTGCAGTGGATCACAGTAACAATGAGAAAGAAGTCACAGCTGATTGCAATCACAGCATAATGGTATGGTTTTGTCAAATCCAGCTGTGGCAGGGTCATACCATAGGCACCAGGCACCTAGGGAAGTTAATACCACCAGGGGCATCATGACCACCTTTACATAAGATGAGATATGATGTCAACAGGGCCCATGCTAATACTATGGGGGCCCAAGCAAGTGTCATGTTGGGGGACCCCTGAACACTTCCAGTCTATCACCCTGTGACTGCCACCCCTCCTAAGCTTCCTTTAGCTCATGCTGCAAAGTTTTTTGAGTACATGCAAAAACTAAACTGTAGCAGGAATGTTCTACATTATGGTATGGCTGTGTACAACTCCGTGCCGGACCAGCTTACAGAGGAATATTCACAGTGAGTGGCATTTAGTTGCAATAATGTTACATTACAACAACCGTATGCACAGGGCTGCCCTTAAAAGAAATGATGCTGTAGATGAAGAACTCCATGGAATGCCCACATGCTGCCTACTGTTTCAGCCCGCCCACACACACACACACATCCTCTAATGCTATCCCATCATCACTGGCTCCCCACACTGTGCTGATTACTTTTTTCTTCCTTTTGTCACATTTCCTTTAATTTTGGCTTTTCTTACAAAAAAAAATTAAACTTTCCATTTAATGATGGTCTGAACAAAAATTATGACTAAATAAAAAAAAATAGTTTACTGTTTAACTTCAGCTTTTCTTGCAAACTTGCATCACATCCTAAATTGCCAAGGCAGCACAGTAATAAATGTGCAGGAAATAACCAAATTAAGCAGGATGCACAGGGAAGCCACTTGGTTATAGATGTTGGGAAGTACATTTTAGTGCATTTTCCTAATATTTTGATCAAGTGGTGACCTGTTCAAAAATCAAAAATTGTTAGAAAATAAATACAGTCTTATTTTTTTCATGGAACAATTACATTGTGTCCAAGGCTTACTGTTTAAAGCTGGAAAACTGTAGCACAAAATAAACTGTGAAGACAAATGTTTGAAAGAATATATAAATCCTATCTGATAATACTGCCTGTTTCTGTACCACCCTCAAAAAAAAAAAGACAAGTTATCATCTGTTTATCCCTCTTGTGTTAGACTGAGATAAAAGTAAAGGCACAAATGGCTAGTCATGTACTTCAAATGACTGCTATCATGCATATACATGGCATGCCTGTGCACTGCTATCCCTAAACAGTAGCCATCTGCATATGTGCCTGATGTTTGATAGCAAGGAATGTAAAAAAATAATGAAAAAATGATCACAATAATGTATTCCAACTTGTTACTCATAGACAGTACGCTGCCCTCAACAAGTTACAGTGACTGTGTTTGTACATCTCTGCAGTCTGCGAGAGAAGTAAATGAAATAAGGACCACACATTCTCTGGTCAAATTTAACCTATAATGGCCTCCTGTGCCCACCTCTGATGTTTGATTGTGAAGAAAATTAAAAGAGATAACATCTATAGCATCTCCAGTCCTCACAGAAGCTATAACAGCCTTCTGTAAACACCACTAAGATAAACTGGTTTAAGAACTGATGGTAGTAAGGGAAGAGGTAACCAATAAGTCCCTAGAAGATCTAATGGCCTGAAAGTTCTGTCATCTATTTTTTGCCTTATTTTTGAAAGCAATTACTTATTAACTGCATTTTATTATGGCAACTGTTTGCATTTTATTATGGCAACTGTTTGAGATATCAGGACCCATTAGTGAGTCTTGAAATATGTAGACTGAATGCACGAAAGATTGGACTTGCATATATTAAGTCTGAGATACCATTTCTCAGAATGTTCCCTTTTCTCAGAGGTATAGCAATCTCAATGTTGGTATGTATAAGTAAATAACTCATAAGATGAAGAATCATAAGGATTGGAAGCAATTATTCTTCTTAAAAATTCTTCTCAGGGTTGAGTGGTGGGGCATGACCTCACATAAGAGGGGTGCAGAGGGGTTTGCCCCCCATGCAGAAAGAATTTTAAAGGAGAAAGAGATTTTTGAGATTCGCTATTCTCCTGTGTTTTCATCTTTTTTTTTTTTTTGACTTGTTGGCACTCAGCATTAATTGTGCTAACATTACAATAGGGAGCCTTTTATTACTGCTACTCAAAAAAGTTATGCATGTGCCAAGCATTTCTGCATGTGCCCACAGATAAAAATCTGGCATATTTTTTACACACACATACACACACACATGCACACACACTCACATGCCGACACACATAGACACACAGACACATGCACGCGCGCACGCACACACGTGAGCACATACACACACACACACACACAGTGACACAGCTCTGACAAGCTAGGTATGTCACAAGATGCACAGACACATACAAACACTCTGCATTCTCACCTTTGTAGAAACTAGAGGAATGTCAATTCACACACTGCATATCTTTGATGTGCTAGAGCAGAAAGGTAACCCCATACAGAAACAGGGAGGACATGCAGACTCGAGATACAAAAAGCTACAGCCAAGTACTCAACTAGAGCAAAACACTGGAATGGGAATACTATTCACTGCACCACTGAGGCAGTGAACATTTACTTTTGCACCTATGCTGCTTCTGCCATACTACCACAGATAGCCACCTATCATGCGTAACATCTATGTTTGCAATGATAAGTGAAAGAATTATGGCCTACTTGTTACTCTTAAATACATTGCAACCCCCCCCCCCGAACACATAGACATAATGGCAATGCTGATGATTGTGATAGACAGTCAAAGAAAGTATGGGTAGAGTGATATTCTGATACTGCACCCCACCCAAATCACAGGCATAAGCCATATCAATATTAGTCTTACACTGATGTCAGCAAATAACAATACATTTTGTGACACTAACACTGATCAGTGACTGTTGTTTAGCAGTCATCAAACAACAGTAAGAGAACAGCATTTGTCATCATATTACTGAGGAGTAATACATACCTTTCACTGGCCCTCCTTTTGCAACATATTTTTGCCCTGTCCGTCATAAAACTTTTGATTTGCTGGTAAATCATTTAAGATTACAGACAGTCAATAATACCTGGCATTAAGAGTTTTATGCTTTTTATTTTTCAGAAAATGCATGTTGATGCAAAATGTCCTATTCTGTTATAATTTGTAATTGAATTACAGTAGTACTTAAAAGTATTCTTTACTTTTAGCAGTTTTTCCTCCATTATTTTTGCCTTTGCCAAGAATTCTTGAGCAAAGATTTTAAGAGTTATTGTATCTAATGTCCTGACAATATTTACAAAACTCATAGAAAGAGAAAGCCATCTTGAATACCAGGAGTATCTGGTCTTCTTAAAATCCCAGCAAAGAATGGAGATCAATCATTTTGGGCTGCCAATATCTAGCACTCACCTTGTGGCATTTGTTCACTGATTACTGGTTTTATCCTAATAGTGTCATATCAGAACCCTGTTTAAGGGCTCCACACAGATGTGGTTTTCAACAGTCCCAAATGCCAGCTGTGTTGTTAGTTTTAGCGGACAAAATGTTCACTAGAACGAGTTAATTAAGTTAAGGGTAGTATGTCAGTGGTAAATCATTTAATGAAATGATGACGCCTACTAGTTGACAAAACACTGTCACTACAACCAGAAATATATTTGAATTTTTAAGGAGATGAATTTGAACCAATCTTTATTATTCTTCATCCTGTGAGTTATTATTATCCACCTAGTTTATTATCCCATTCCTGTAATATGTACATATGGAGCTGTGCAAAGCATTATGGGGGCCTGCTGAATAGCTATATCAGACTAGAAAACCCCAGCAGCCATGGGTAGATGACATCCACAGCATGTTATACACAATAAATGAAACAATCCACTAGCATACAGTTTTGGGGTGCATCTCCCACATAGATTGTTAAGGACTGGAAATGTTTTCCATCCAGGAAATAGACCCTTCACTAACATGGTAGTCCACTCATGGGCAAAAGTGCGGCTGGCAAACTATGTCAGGTAAAGGTGTGTCAGGCAGTAAAGCAGTATCTAAATGCTGTTGTTGGCCCTAATAGGTCAATGCAGCAGGAGTGACAACGGTTAAAACAAATAATATTCTGTGTAAAGCACAAGGCATAGGACATTGTCAAGGACGTTTCCACAGGCAAAATTTCATACAACCAATATTTTCTTCATTTGGAAACCAGAAGTAAACAGACCACATAGCATGGGGGGACCAAAATGTACCCATTAAGTAAACCCTCACCAGTGCTATTTATATCAGAAAAGCAGCTCTTTATCTTCAAAATACAACCCTTTTCTTTCAACCAGTCACAAATAATTTAGGTGTTTATTTTTGTTGCTGCATTGTACTTAGGGTAGCACAATGCATCTACAGGTTTTATGTATGGAGGGTACAGCACAATGGGAGAGCATATGTCTCATGTGACGATGATAACTATGTACCAATGACAATGCCTGATGACACAGCAGCATTGTCTGCACAATTACTTCATTACTGTGTACTAACCCAACTCATATCCCCTTTAACATAGGCCTCAATGGAGTACTGGCAGACCCCACAACCTTAATGTCGACTGGCTGATGTTCTGTAACTGGAAGCCCCACATGAGCTCCTCATGCTTTCCAAGCACATGGATCACAAGAAATATGCCCTGCCTTGAATATGCAAATACCAATTGTAAGGGAGTGTAGTGAAGGTTTGTGGTGAAACCTTAACTCCAGGTTTTGCATAGGTTCATAGGTAGGTACTAGGCTATCTGCCCGAGGGCATTTATAAGCCTAGCCAGAGTGTGTCGGCTTTCCTCACCCCATTGATTAATTAACTGATCCTCTGTCAAGCAACTCAAGTAATTTCCCTGATTTGGGTGCAACACTCAGCTTAAACCAGTGGATTTTCCAGTTTGTGGTCCTGTCACTGGCAGCTGCTTCAACCAGCATTATGAAGGTGGGAAGTGTGCTTTGGGGATTGCATGATGACATGCAATAGTTGCTCAGTTGCATGAAGCATAGCGATATAAAGCAGAAGGTTACAGGTGGAAAATGTTCTCACCATGGTTGCTATTATAAGAGAAATGCCACATAGAAGGATTTCCTGACAGTTGTGGTGATAACCACATTGCCACAACAGTCAGGAAATCATTCTATGTGGCACACCTCATCACTAAGGGCTTTTCATCCAGAAAAAAGGAGGTCATTGTCCCACTGTACTCATCCCTCATTAGACCAGTTATAGAGTATAATGCCCCGTTTGGTATGTACCACACAAGACATCTGCAACAGCTGGAAAGGCCACAGAAATACCTCACAGGCCTAAAGCAGATGCCATATGCTGACCATCTAAAAAAACTCCAGCTATACTCTGTGGCATATCGTCTACTCAGAGGTGATCTCTGCTTAACATACAAGGCCATGTCAAACCCTGAGCTGTTGGACATGCTCTACTTAAAGAAACCCCAATCCCTCACAGCCACACGCTCCAGGGATCTAAGCCTTATCATCACAATGAACAAAACATGCTGGAGGGATAGGTTCCTGACCCAGAGACTCCCCGTACTCTGGAATAGACTGCCCATACATGTCAAGCAGAGTGCCTCATTGGCCCTCTTCAAAAGGAACCTTGATGATTGGATGGGAGATAGGAAATTCACCCCGGGGGTCATGTTAGTCACCCTGCTAGACAGGGGCCCAGAGAAGCAAATATTGTGAGAAGAAATATCCAGGAAATTGTTATGGCTAGGCTTGCATAGGCCTTAGGGCTGATAGCCTAGTACGAACCTATGAATCTATGAACCTATGGTCATTAATTTATGATCTGCCTCTGCAGGCAATTCTTTCCATGGATTGCCCAAATATGAGGTGGATCTTTATCAACTAGGAATAAAAATCATATGAGCCCTGGTGATTAGTGGCTTTATTGTTGTGAGCACTAATACAACTTGCACTCAACACTTAGGATGTCTCAGCCGCCTCTTCATGCATGGTCACATACATGTACTCCTTCAGTATTTCCATGGATAAATGGAGCAGCACTCCTATTCATGCCCATTGAGCAGTTTATGGAAGATGATACTTTGTAGGGTCATGACACCTGACACCCCACAGGGTGTATGTGCATGATCCTGTAGTTTTAATCAGTCTCTACCATGGACTGCATCAGGCCCTGACATCTCAGGCATCCACAGAGGACATTACTTATTTATTATTTATTTATTGGCATTTGTTGTGCGGGAAAGTCCACTGGGCCTAATGACCCATTTTTAGTGGAGGCCTTGGAAGAAAAGTTCCATACAGTCACAGAAATGATTACATAACATTAGCTTAAGTTTGAAAGTTAAGAACATTTTTACATAATGCAACTTGAAGTAGATATACAAAGACAGGTACATATTATAGGTGTATTCAATATAAGAAAATAAACTGAGGGCCGCATTCATGAAGGCTTGCATGGAGTCTAAGAGTAGAGTAAGACTCCATGCAGCCAACATGTCTGCCGAGCGATCCAGGAACAGCCGGCAGGGGTGTGCAAGAGAGCTCCTAAAATGACTCTTGCATGGACAGGGTTAGTATATACAAATTACCTTATTTGCTGCTGAAAACTATGCAAATGAGGTAAATTTGCGATCCAGGAAACACTAACCTGTCCGAGTAAGAGTAGTGTTATTTGCAGAAATGTACTCGGTTGGCAACTGAGTACCATTCTGCAAATAGCAAAACGGAGCATTCCAATGGCCAAATATATGGCCATTGGCATTTTTATGTGTTGCAAAATAATAAAAAATATTGTTTTCCTCAATCTCTGATGTTTAAGCGTAGTGCAGCGCCATGCAAACGTGCAACACTCTAAAAACAAGAAAAACAAAAAATAAAAGCCACAAATAGGGATTTTATACAAAATATTCATCTGCCATGCAAGTGTATGGTAGGCTGAAGACAACATGGCTACTGAGTAAAGGTTGCTAAGGGGGGAAGCTCAGTCTGAGAGATGTATCCAAGTATTAGTAGGCAATCCTATGCAAACAAGGATAAGGATAGTGATTCCCAAATTTTCTTGCTATGTGAACCATGTCCCTGGAGTGTAAGAGTAGGATAAGGGGAGTAACAGAGTAGAAGATGGGTGACATCATGAGGGGTATGTATCAAACAGACTGTAAGCTTATTGGAGCAGAGTGGCATGTGTTTGCTGTGAGTTACTCAGGACTAAAAGAGGTGTGTCTACAGTTGTCTAAAGTGAAATCCAGAAACGGAAGATGTACGCTGTGGCGATCACTAAAGTTTCTTGCAAAGCTGCCTACACTGTGTGCGTGCGTGTAAACCCGTCTAAGCCTGTGTGCACGTGTGTGCACCCGTGTAAGCCTGTGTAAGGCTGTCTAAGCTTGTATACATGAATGTGCACCCTCCTAAGCCTGTGTAAGCTTGTGTAAGCCTGTGTGCATGCATGTGCACTTGTGTGCTTGTGTTTGCGCGGCACTGCCCCCTGTGGAAACAGAAAGGGAAAAGGAAGGAAAAGAAGTAGTAGGAAGTTAACCAATGAGAACTATCAGAGCTGCCAGGTGAAATCAATCAGAATTAGCCAATTACACAGGCAGTACACAAGCCCAGCCCAGCCCAGCACTTAAAACTCTGCAAACAACATTCCCCCATGGTTTTTTCAGAAACACTGCAACAGTTCAGTCAACAAAGAGAAGTGAAAACGTAAAAAGCTTAAACTGAGACATAAAAATGTTAGGGGCTGCCATTGCTGTTATAAGGCAACATGTGCAAGATGCTGAGAGTGGTGCCATTGTGAATGCTGCTGAGCAACCCACAATGAGGAGACGGGGAAGAGTGTACAGACCCAGGGTTACCTACCAGGGGCTACATGAGCTGGAGATAGTGGAGCGCTATAGAGTGGACAGAGACCTCCAGCAGCAAATTGTTGAGCTGTGCATGCCACACCTCACACACAGAACCAACAGTTGAGGACTGTATATATGCTTAAGAGCTACTGGAATTCCCTTCATCCACTTTATATGGACCTACCCAAGTGTGGATTGACAGCACTTAATACAACTGTACTATTTCCATAATGCAAGGGTACAACAATATCAAAGAAAGTGACACGGACACAGTCCAGGAATTATACCTTTATTAATTACATTGCGCACTTTTGTAGTGGCTCTCTCATTCATTTCATATTTTGGTGCATGCAGAATACTTTTATTCCAGACTTATTATACCTTTATTAATTGGTTAAAACACTTTTTCATGCTCTCTCACTTATTTTATATTACAATACATGCAGAGACTTTATTCAAAACGTATACCTTTATTAATGGGTTACAACACTCTTTTTCAGGCTCTCTCACTTATTTTATATTACAGGACATGCAGAGAAGTTATTCAAGACCTATTATACCTTTATTAATGGGTTACAACACTCTTTTTCAGGATCTCTCACTTATTTTATATAATAATACATGCAAAATAATTATTAACCTGCCTGGTGGCGCAGCCTTAGCAGCCTATATGCATAGGCTTGCCGATTCATAGCACGGACACCTGCAGCTGTGAAGTAATTGAAGAGATATTGAGACATGCCTATCCATTATATAGACTACAATAGCATTTCTTACATACTTCATTCCATGGCTACCTACTCAGTAGTGGGGCATCTTGCATGTGGGGGCAAGACTGTCTAGAATATCTAAAAATAATTTATTGAAGTAGTTGACTGCTTCATCCAGTGGGAGAAATCTGGTAGGGGACCAGTTGTGGGTTTCTGAGTCTCTAAGAATAGATTTTCATTGAAATGGGTAGGATTCCTAGCTGCTCTTAGAGAATGCAGTTTGTCTATCTGAAGTTGGGTTCAATAGGTATAGGCAGGAAGATGATCACTAAAGGTATTGGGTAGGGTCCCTGCCTTCATGAATTTTTGAGGGTCTGAGACAATGATCCAATCTAGAGTTGATTCTCCCTGTTTTCTTTTACCTTACTAGTGGGGTTTGAGATGAACTGAGTAAACCTGTGTAAGTTAATACTATTTACTGGGGAGTCAGAGATGAGAGTTTGCATTGGGGCAGCTGGTCAGACCACAATAGAAGCAATCAGTTAGCAAAGTGGGCCTCAAAACATTGGAGCAGTTAAGAGTACGCAGTTCCTTGAGGTAAGAAACTTACGCATGTAATAGCAACTTTACACATGCTGCTTTATTTGTTCTGTACAGTTTTGCAGATCATGGTATTAGCAGTTGCTAAAGAGAGAAGAATGGAGAGAGAAAGTTCAGGGAAAGAGTACGGAAGTCCAGCACTATTTGTTTGAGTTAGTGAGTGTGCCACTAGTCAAATAAGCAGTAAAGAGTTTCACTACAGAAACTTGCCTAGTACACCAGGAAGATTACTGAGACTAATAGTTTCCCTGCATCAGCTAACACGATGTGGCATCTCAACCCATAGTTGTAGACAATTTGATACTTGACTCCCTACATCTCCTTTCAGAGTAACTGACTAATGTATTCACATCCTATAACCCAACCCCTATTTTAGTGTTGTGACCTGTTACTGTATCCTCTCACCTACACAAGTGATGAGAACTGTGGCCTGTCCACCTCCTAAACTCAGGGGTTATGGTTATGTCTAATGCTCATTGTCACCAGTCCATACACTGCCTCTTACAGCATGGGTGTGATAACACATGCACCATTTTTTTTGTGTTGTCTTTGTTATGGCCCATAGTTGTAAACCAGATGCTGTCTTTTTGTTAGCACTTTTATATACTGCATCCAGCTCTGCCTTGCATGTGATATGGATGCTGCCTGTTCATCTGCAAAATCTACACCCTGCAGTTTGAGTGCTGGTCTTACTGCTATGATGGCCCCTGCTGGGATGTTTCTCTGCTTCACCAGCTGTTTTGTCAATACTATATCATGCAACATGTTACAGAACACAAAGACTTTGATGGAGGTGTCTGGATCAAATTGAAGTGTCCTGTTTGACATGTCAATATACAGGAAGCATATCTTATGTTGCCAGAACACATGATAAACAACAGTATAGCTCCCTGCAAGAACTGTGATGTATATTAACTCTGCAATTTTTTCTGGGTTGTGGCTAGGGGATCATCATCTAAAACTTCTGAACTATTGTGTATCCCCTGCAATACACAAGAGTCTCTGTATTAGTTGCAGCCTCCTCCCTGTTTGCATGACAAATGAATATAATAATAACTCATCTTTGTGTGCATGTATTGTCTAGGTGACCATGTGAGAAGTCTATCTGTTTGATCCATTGGTGCAGGTTAGACATCTGCCATTTGAGTAAATCATGGGTGCTGCCCTGGTTGTACATGGACATATTGTATATACAATGTCTTGGGTATTAAACAGCCCCTGGCAGTTCATGCAGTACAAGCCCACCCAAGTGATGTATTTGAGTCCCTGTAGAACAGGTGGGGATGTGATGGAAGCACATGTGTAATTTATAGCTCCCAGGTCCTCAAGGCAATAAATTATATGGTAAAATGTATGCATACTTGTGGTTCTTTCCTTTGCAGTTCTGGTGAATCAAATGTACTCTTCATCCTGCTGCAGCATGATGTGAAAGAACTGGTGTAGGTTATGCAATGTCGATGCCTGCAATATCTATAACACATCTATACCATATGTCACTGGAAGGTTTTTGGAGCTAAGACAGTAAATGATACACATGCCTTTGTGTCCAAAGAGATGGGCAATCTAAGCATTACACTCAATTCTACTTGTGGATGAGTCA
Source organism: Protopterus annectens (assembly GCF_019279795.1). Lineage (NCBI taxonomy): Eukaryota > Metazoa > Chordata > Ceratodontiformes > Protopteridae > Protopterus > Protopterus annectens. Next base: position 1,286,106,677 of record NC_056745.1, read on the forward strand.
GTTAACCTATGTCACATGTGGCCATCATGTTAACACAGTAGTGGTGCACTATCTACTAGTCTGTAAGATGGTGGTATGTAAGTGCTGATGGCACTTCTTGTAGTGTATTGGATAGCTACAGCATTGGCTCTAAAACAAGGCCACTGCCACATGCTGTTCTGCTGTTGCTCCTGCTACTACAAGCATATCTATTCGCTTGTCTATTGTTCTGAAAACATTTGTGCCACACCACTGTTCATGTATTCCATATTTTTCTAAATCATTCCACCATGCTTGATGTCATCATTTGCATAATATACATGCCTGACTAGCATGATGATCCTTATTTCCATATTATTCCTAATTATTTTTTTACTCTTGCTTGACTGTACTACCCATGTACTTCAATAGCCCACATCTCTGCTTTGCCAATACTTTTGCTAATTTTCTACTGTGATAAATGTCTAAGAATGACAGCCACTAATTAAAAGAAAAGTAAACAAACATACAAAAACATTAATAATAAGCACTGAGAATAATTATGCATCATGTGCAACATGAAAGGGTCAAGAAGATGGAAGCATATAAAGATGTCAGATTCTGCTTTGACTGAACGTTTAGTGCTACACATAGAGTTATGGAAAGGAGAGACAAAGAAAACAAAAATAAAGGAAATAACACCTAGTGTGATTTTTGTAGTCCTGTTTTGGGGAATTAAAAAGCGAAGAGTAACTCTTGTTGGCAGAAATGAGAGAAGATGTGATATAAAGCAGGAGAGGATGAAAGAGGTGAAAGGATGGAGTTACAACGGTACAGACCAGATAACAATCTTTTCTAGATGCACATGGTAAACATAAAACAAAAAAAAATTTGTATGTAAAGATCAATGGGTTGCATTTTGTTCTGTAGGTGTATTATTCTGAAGAGTAATTGATCTTATGACACCAACACAAATTAGCAAGTACAAATTCAGAGTGCAGATTTGCCACAGATATTGTGTAGAGATGCAGCTTTTACTTGATTGTTATCGACTGAAAGAAAATGTTTAGCTGGTATCATTTTATGACAGAGTGAAAAACAGCACATCTGGCTGCCATTCTAAAATATACTTTGACACGATGTTAATTCATTACATGCACACATCTTCCTAGATGTATTAGTTGGTGAGGCTGGATAGTAAGACACCACAGTGTAGAGTGTTTAAAAAACATTGAAGAGTTGTTTGCTGTATCTTGAGTGTACTGACAACTCCAGGGTTGTGTATTCATAAGTGATTTATCATAGCATAACATCAGTCAGACCTTGTAATCTGTACATTCTTTGGTACATCCATTTGATAATCCACTGTGTAGTCTACACAGAAATAAAACCCAAGCAAAACAAAAGTAACTAAAAATTAAATGTATTTGTATTCTTTGTCATATTTTTTACAACACCAATTAAATACATTTGGTGACAGAGTGTCCCTTGAAGTATTCTAAAGTATGAACATCACTAGTAAATATGATACATATCCTAGGACAAACCAAGGTGACCCAGAGTAGGTATGGAAAGAACAGCCAAGGAATGACACTCTGGTTTATGACAATAATAAAAATGATTGTAAGTGGACATTTGGCACAAAGTAATGTTTAGGATAATCGCTAGGACAATATTGTCTCCAGTCACCTACACAGATCCCTTTTGCATCATGCAAACCTATAAAAGTAAACTAGCTGAGATTAAAATGTGAAAATCAATTCAGGAGCAGGACACAAATCAAAATATTGCCATTGTCTGACTATGATAAAACTACCTATAAGCAATGTTTTATGGATGACACAAAACGCATAATAATTTCTGAATAAATTAGATGCACTTATATATGTTTCAATCTATACAATCTGGCAATCTACAAAGTAAGAAAGAATAAAATAACAGTATCCTACAAGAGTAAAAGAAGGAAGCTCAGTAAGGTTACATGTATTCAGTCAGAATTCATGATTTTGGAATGATCTAAAACAGAGAAACAGAGAGCATTAATGCAATGTTTAATGCATCAGTGGGAGGTTGGCATAGTGGTAAGGGTGTTCACCTTATAGACATAAGGTGCAAGGCTTGACTCTTACATAATGTAATTGGTTGGGCTTGGAGTAACCCAAAAGAACAGTTAGCCTAGTACCATACCTCTCAACTCTACAGATTTTTAATATCCAAGTAGCTAAATGGGTAGAGTTACAGCCTAATATGTAGTAAGTCCTGGGTGTGAGTTTGTAGCCCTCATAACATGTTTGTAATGTAATGCAGAGTGAAACTAGTAGATGTAAGCCAAAGGTACAGGAATGGTTTAAAAGATTTAAAAGTTCAAGATTTCGTCAATGTTAAATTCAAGACAGGTAACTTTTCTTTGGCTAACTCTTTAAACATAGCAAACATTTCAGAGATCAGTCTTAAACCATGCTCAAAGTGTGAACTGCTACAATGTAGGATTGCTGAGCTTTTTTGTTATAAGATATATTTTATTCTGTGCAAAATGTATCTATACTTATGAACTAATCTTATATAAATGGAAAGTGAACTGCAAAGCAAGTGAGAAAGAAGCCTGCCACATTGTGTATGTGTGTGTGTGTGTGTGTGTGTGCGTGTATGTATGTATATATATATATATATATATATATATATATATATATATATATATATATGGTTCCACTTTGAAACATCGAATGTTCAGAACATTGACGTTCTGATCATCGAGACCAGAACATCGAAGGTTTAAAGTGGAAGTGCCAGGTAAGTGAAATTGTAGAATTTTGGGTGTGTATGCAGGGCAACAAGGTGCCCTGCATATTGTGTGTGTGTGTGTGTGTGTGTGTGTGTGTGTGTGTGTGTGTGTGTGTGTGTGTGTGTGTGCCATCTGAGTGCTGGCATTGCAGGTAGGTTACGGGAAATCTCCCATTTAGCGCTACCGCATATAGCGGGAGATTTTCCTTACCCCACTGTAGTGCGATCTCAGAGTTGGAATATTAAAGTAGGGGGAGTGGGGGTTTTTGTAAGTTTTTTTGTTTTTGTGTGGTTCATTTTGAACCTTCAATGTTCTGAACATCGATGTTCTGGTCTCCATGATAAGAACGTCGATGTTCTAAATATTCAATGATTCAAAGTGGATCCATAGATATATAATTTAGTACAGGAAATGTGTTGCTTGTTTAATTGAAGACCAATGTCCAGTGTTGAATGACTAGTTTATGTTACTTGATGCATACCTGATAAACACTTTTCAAATAAAGAACTCTTAAAATATAGTTTATACCACACAGACAGACAGAATATGTTTGTATGTGTATGCGTGACCATATGTTAAATGTAACACCACTGATTTCTTTGTTTAAGCACATGAAATGCTAGAATTTTTTTCTGATTGAAATTACTTGACTAAAGGAATTTAGCTCTGGAGTCATCTTTTACTGTGCAAAGAGAACTATGGATAAGACAGGAAAATGATAAGGCTTAGTATGAGTAGTGTAGCATTTTACACGTCCTTGGTAATAACAAGCATTTCTAAACTGTAGATAACAGAAAGAATGCTGTAAACAAATTTCCATCATTTTTAGGGTTATTTTTTCCAGTAAGGTGAATTATGGGAAATATGACAGTAACATTTATTGCTAAAATATTGTCATCTGTGTATAGCTTCTGCATGTACGTTATAACTCCTTCTAGAAAACTATTTTGTAGAATGAAGGAAAGCTCATATCTTCATAACTGGCCAGAACAGATGAGGTTATATTCTCTGACAGTAAATGATCTTTCACTCAAAGAACAGAACAAGCAATGTATGACCATCCCTGACTTGTCTGGACCAGTTCAGGCTTTCAAAGTAGCTAGATTATTTCAAAGAACTAGAAAACTTAAAAATCTATTATATTTGTAACATTAAAGACTGAAGTCTGAGTAAACAATCTGCAAACTGTGTTCACACAAACCATTAGTAAACGAACAACAATGGTAAGCCAATGTAGACCAACAAAATGATAGCACTTCTATAACATACCTTAAATTAATCTAATAGGAAAGTAGATCAGTGCATATGGAAACATTCTGGAAAGAAAAAATATTCAAACAGAACATTCTGAAAAACAAAGGAAGAAAATGCCTTTGTATGATCTTCTAATATTTTTTTCAAATGGATCTGTTAAAATGTATTTTTGAAACTCTCTGCCAAAACATTCATAAATCGTCACCGTGTATTATTGAATGTAACAGTTCTTCCAAATTGATACCCATATTCTTTAGTAATGTACTTTTATTCCTGTTATATGCAGCTTTGCTGAGTACTATCTGTTAACAAGAGTTTAACTATTTTGTTATCACAGTTCAAAGCTTGTCTGAAGCAAAATACAGTGTATATTCATTTTCTTTTCAATGGCCTAGACTGTAGCCTGTGAGAAAGATGAAATTGCATTGTATTTTGGAACACAAGCCACACATTAATGGCAGAATATGCAATCTACCAATAGTAGTCTAGTCAGCCATCCATCTATCTGTCCAACCATCCATCGATCCATAAATACACCCATCAATCCCTTTACCCATCCATTCTAGAAAACTTGGAAGAGACTCACTATCACAGCATGGTGAGCAAGAGAGACTAGACTTCCAGGGAAGTAAATATTGTGGGAAGAAATATCCAGGGAATTGTTATAGCTAGGCTTGTATAGGCCCTAGGGCCGATAGCCTAGTACCAACCTACGAACCTATAAAAGAGGTGCGACTTGAGTGATAGTAAAGGAATTCCAGTTTTTGTCTGACTTTCAGAACTTGTAAGGTTAGAGCAGCAATGTTACTGTACTTAATTTAATATTTATTTGTGTATTGTTTGTGTGCTTTTTCTCATAGGAATTTATTTAAGTTATCTTTGAATTTTGTGGTAACGTATGTAGATTATTCCTTTCTTTTAGAATTATTTTAGAAAAAAGAGGCAAGGAGCAAGTGAAATGGAAGACATCATAACTGAATGTGGAAGGCTTGAGGAACATTATTGTAAGAAAAAAAGATGATAAAGACAGTCATTGACAACATGGCTCAACATGTGGATATGCAACGCTATCTGGATGAGATATTTTTGCTTGCAAATGTTATACACAATAAAAACAGTGAGATTGCTAAGAATAATGGTGATGAAGACCATTCCTTTATAAGAATAAGCAGAACACATATTACTGAATTAGAAGTGGAAGATTCTTCAGATCTGATTAGAAAATATATTATTGTAATGGAAGATACACTTAGTAGAGAAACTTATACTTACATTTGCAGAAAAGATAATAAACATTGACTAGTGTTATGCTTGCCAGGAGCAAAAATAGAGGATGTGAAATAAGCCCTACAACACCTTGATGTAAGGAGACGATCTGTTTTTATTCATGTCTGTACAAATGAACTCATCCACAAGGACTATCTGTATGTTCGTGGGTATCTACAGTCCTGTTAGATACAATAGCTTGTACAGGTGTACGACATATTTTTTACAAATCACATAAAGAAAGGAAAGTCATGTCACCATGAATGAAAAGATTTTTTTAGGTAAAATCCTACATGAAAAAAAAAAATGGAAACGTGTAGCACATCGGTGCCTAATTTTGGCCACATGTGTTCAGAAAATATGGCATGCATTTGTCAAGATAATGGATGAGAATTTTTTGAAGAAGATATTTCGCAATATGGGATAAACACAACGCAGGATTTTGATAGGTCTAAACTGTTGCAGCTTACAGATAGCAAAATGTGATGCATCTCTGATGTTTGTTAGTGCTAGGGACATTAATATTTGTTTTTATTTATTGGAAAATTTGTTACATTCCCACGAGTGATGTGGTTATAGTTTATGAAACATGACTGGAAGCCATTTCTGTCAGGGTATAAAAATCAGGTGGAAGTGTTATAATAGGGATTAACAATAGTTATGAGGCTTCTGATTGTTACATGTTCAGTGATAACACCAATACTATAGATTGTGTAACTTGACAATAAAGACAGCCCTAGAGGTTTTAACAATTGCTGAAGTATACGCATCGACAAAGTCAAGTGCTGATGACCTAGATGAATCCATGCATTTCTTGCATGAAACACATTATTGAAAAATAATAGTGACCAGGGGCTTAAATTTACCAGAAACAGATTGGAATAATATTGGTTCAACAATATTAGTAAAGAAATTATTCACAACGTATGTTTGAGAACAAAAATTGCTTCAGATTGTAAAACAATCTACCAGTGAATGGAATATACTAGACATTGTTTGTGTTCCTAAAGAAGTTACTTTGCTTTTACTTCATGTTAAGTTTTGCCACAGTTTACGTGCAGTGATTGTGGGTTATAAAGGTTAAATTGTTGCTAGATAATTCTTTCAAACTGAAATCTAAACTAGTGCACATAAGATTAATTACAGATTATATGGAAGCAAAGCAGTGACTATGTAAAACTAATCAGAGTGATGACATTAGAAACTGCAGAAGGACTGTGGAAAGTTTTGAAAGAGAAATTGTTTGAGTGACAAAAAAATTTTAAAAAATGTTTGACATCGGGATCTAAGCATACAATGTCAGGGGGATATACTTCCATAAGAACAAGACACTTGATTAAGATGAGAGACAAAAAATATAAGAAATGAAAAAAAAAAAGGTTGAAATGAACAAACAGGCAAAAATCTCTAGCACAGGGTGTGACAAGATCAAGAAAAAATTGAGGGAAATTTATATAAAGATATTGAGCCTAATAGGAAACCATTTTATAGATGCATAAGATGTGTAAAGAGTAAAGACATAGCTGATAAACTGTGTGTAGATTTGAAAATTAATTCTGCTACACAACAGATTATAAATACGTTTACAATATCTTATGCAAAACAGTTTATCAACACAGTTAACCTAGTGACATCCAGGTGCTGAAATCAAATTAGATTATATTGAAAAAGAACTATGCAAACTGGATCTAAAGAAAGCACAGAGAGGAGATGAAATTAATAATAATGACATGAGAACACTTCGGCAAGTACTTACAGTTGAAAAAAAATAGATACATTTTGGAGAAGTATCAATGAAGATCCTGTGGAATATAACAAAGATGCTAAATGGATAGAAAAAGTAAAAGAAAGAATAAGTTTAAACAGCCAGGGAGATTGAAACAAAGTTAAGAAAAGACTCTAATTGGAAAACCCCAGGTCCAGATACAGTACCTAACTTTTGCGTAAAAGTATAAACATCTTTGCACGATGATTTAGCCATGAGTAAGAACTATTTATATGCGTACCCCAAACTGACACCAACCTGGCTAACAACAGAAAAAACAATGCTCCTACTTAAGAGTGAACCTGCAAGCTACCCTAAAAATTATAGACCAATAACTTGCCATCCAAAGACATAAACTATACACAGGTGTTTATGCCAACAGAATTTATAGTCATTTAGAAGAAAACTCAATTATGGCACTAGAACAAAAGGGCACTAAAAGAAAGTCATATGGAACAAAAGATCATTTGCTGTTAAATAAAGTCATAGTGAAGAACTGTAAAAAGGAGAAGAACCTAAGTATGGCATGCATTGATTACATAAAAGCATTTGAGAGTATCCCGCATTCATTAATAAAAGAGTGCTTAAAATATATAAGATACACCCTACACTATCAACTACATTACAGTGACCATGAAACAGTGGCAGTCCACTTTACAATTAAGCCATGATAAAGGATAAAATGATTATCCCAGGGATAAAAATTCAAAGGGGGATATTCCAGGGTGACTCTCTATCACCGTTGCTATTCTGCCTTGCCCTTAACCTATTAAACTGTCTACTTAACAACTTAAGCCATGGCTATAATTTGGCTCCTAGAAAACAACAAAGTGTAAAGACTTCTCATCATCTCTTTGTCAATAACTGTATAGCTCATCAGATGATGAACTGAAAGTACAAATGCAAGTTGTCAAAACTTTTTCAGATGATATAAGAATGTCATTTGGTATTGATAAATGTGCAAAAGCAACCTTTAAAACAGGAAAACTGCAGCACCAGGAAAACATCAGTTTGGGACAAGAATGTGATATAAAAGAACTTGAGCAAGAGGGAACGTATAAATATTTGGGAATTGTTGAAGGATCAACAATAAAACATGAACAAATGTGAATAAAGCTTAAATTAATCATGAAAACCGTGCTGACATCTAGGAACAAAATCCAAGCTATAAACCAATTTAATCTTCCTGTCCTAACTTAGATTCTTGGAGTGACTGACTGGCCCCAAAATGTGTTGGATAGATTAGATAGGAAAGCAAAAAGGATGCTTCATGCTCACCAAATGTTTTATAAAAATCAGTGCATACCAAGGTTATATATTCCCCATTCTGAAGGATGGATGGGCCTACATGAAATTGAATGCATGTATAGATCTGCAATCATGGGACTCTACGCATATCTACTGACCTCACAAGACCCAAATGTAGTGAAAATTTTGAAACCTGAGGAGAATAAATCTAAGATGACTTCTCTACTTAAACTAGCAGCAGCATATTGGCATCAAGCAGGAATGGTAGCCAAATCAGGCAGAAACTGAATGTGCTTAAAAAACAAAAGAAAGAATATAAGATGAAGGACCAGATGAGAAGGCAAGAGATGTGGAAAATGCATAAATATAGTTGCAAATATAGAAAACTTCTGGAAGAGCCTCATGTTGATCAGGAACGAATATATGAATGGTTAACAAAAGGCAAATTCAAACCAAGAGATGAAAGGTGAATATTGACGGCCCAAGATATTGGGCTACATACACTCTGGTTTACAAAGTCCATTGAACATGTGGGAAAAACAGACAAATGTAGGTTTTGTAAAACCAAATTGGGAACGGGTGCACACCGTCATTGCTGGTTGTGACATACTAATGGCAGAAAGACTGTATACTGAAAGGCATAACAATGTGACAAGACTGTTGCACTGTGGATTGTGCAAACATCATGGTATTGAAGTGGCTGAAAAACACTGGGAACATAAGCAACAAAGCATCATAGAAAATGATGAAGTCTACATCACATGGGATTACTCATTATCAACAGTTCAAAACACATATGCTAGAAAACTGAATATAGTGATCCATGAAAAGAAGACAAAAGTAGCATTAATCATTGAAATCACCTCACCAAGTAACTACAGTGTCGTGTATACAGAGTGACACAAAGTAATAAAATATCAGGATCTGCAGGCAGAAATGAGAGCAATGTGGAAGAAAGATACCCAGACAGTCCCAATAGTAGTAGGAGCAATGGGTCTTATAAAAAAGAATCTACAATCATATTTAGATATGTTACCAATACATGTAACCCCATGCGAATTGCAGAAGGAGTCATTTTTGGGTATGTTGTGGGTACTGCAAAGAGCACTTTTGGCTGACATCAAAGATTGAAACAATACTAATTTCATGAACTTTAATTGTACTTTGACTTAGGAATGGGGTCCATTCCAATCATGGTATTATAAACCCAAAAGATTTGGAAAAATTAAAAAGGGAGACAGCATTATAGCTATTATTTGCTAGGTTGTGTAAATATGGAGAGATTCTTCAAGATTGGAGACATGCTTATTAAACCTGTCTTTAAGTGAAAGGGGAGTAGGACAAACATAGAGTCATACAGACCCTCAGGTCTACATTTACTTTCTGGAAAATAATGGAGAAAGTAATATTGGATACATTATTTTCAGAATTGGAAAGGTTGGGACTCAAAACCATATAACAGCATGCATATGTTGAAAATAGATCTATTACCACCTGTAATATTATGTTCTATAACATTATAATGACAGCTATGAATGAAAAAGTGTGCTGTGATATAATGTATATAGATTTAACTTCAGCATTTGACAGGATCATATACAAGACACTGATCAATAAATTAGAACAACTAAGTATTTATGTATTCTTGATAAGATGGATAGCTACATGACTTACACATTAGACATGGCAAATATCATACAGAAACTGAAAGGTGAAATTCTTGGTTACACTCAGGCTGTCCCACAGGGCTCTGTCCTAGACCTATACTTATCTCTAGATTATATCATTTAGATCTTTCTTTTTCATCTGCAGTGTCCTACAGTCTCTATGCAGATGGTTTGAAATTGGGTAAAATGATAACATTTGTTACAGACATGGCATGTCGGCAAAATAAGTTGATTAAATTGGTCATATGGCATTGGAGAATAATATGCTGATAAATACATCAAAAAGTAAGCATAAGAGATTTGAAAGACATAAACTGAAAGGTGAATATTTAATACAGCACATAGCGATGTTGATTCATTTAAGGACCTGGTTATATGGGTAGATCCAGGTTTGAGCTTTTCTAATCTTATGAACCAATTGGTAAGTGATAGTTATAGAACTATAGAATGTATAAAATGTATAAAGTCTAGGACATCAGAAATGATAAAGTCTTTGTTTGTCAATTACATTAGACCCAAACTTGAGTACAGAATAACAATATGGAAACCATATAAAAACAAGCATGTGTAAACTGGAAAGAGTACAACAGAAATAAAGTATACCATGAGCATCCATAGATGTGATAATTTACATTATTATGCAAGACTAAAATATCTGAACTTGTACAGTGTCTCTTATAGATATTTAAGAGGAGATCTTATTCAGGTATACAGGGCATTTAGAGACAACTATCTCTGGGAATGTTTGGGGTTATCAAAAAGTAGTAGAGAATCATCAGACAACCTATGTAGAAGATTCTATAGGAATGAAAAAATGTACTAATTGGTTCTCTGATAGAGCAGTGAGTGCATGGAACAGACTACAGCATTACATTAAAGCAAGCACAAGTTTAGACATTTTAAGAGCAGCCTGGACACATATTATGGGAAGAACTGTTCTGGTGTATTGGCAGGCTAAAAGGACCTTGCTTGAAATATCTGTATGTCTGTGTGTATGTATATAACTAAGACATATTATTCACTTTACAAGTCCAGAGGATACTTTCACTTCTTCTAAGTAGGATATAACTTGTTGATGTTTCACAGGAAATGTCTAGGGAGGAACATCCTCTCTAGGTATAAAATTTACCTAAAGTATCTCCTCTATGATCAGAAGAGCAACATGTTTACCCCAACATCCTTGTTGACTAGCCTTTCATCACACATTGAACCAACCAACTCTGTAAAATAACCATGTGCAAGTCTTTTGTATGTATCATGCCATAATTTAAACCAATCCCCAAAGTTCAGGATTACACAGTAGGACAGAATACAGTAAAACGCATAATTTGAAAGCTTCTTCTTGTGACTGTTACCGACTTTTACCACCGCAGTCCAGTTTAATGTCTTCAGGACGTTTACCGTTGTACCCATCCACTGATTAACTTCCCAAACTTCTTTACTCTAAGAAAATCAGGATACTTAAACTCCCAGACTCCCACAGTTGCGGTTGCCGTCATGCAAAAAACTATCAGTTTATTGTAAAGAAAAACTGTAGTACTATCAATAGGAAACCTTTTCATTACACTGCAAACCTTGAATTACTCAAGGCAAGGGTGCATCATTATCTGCAAACAACAAAGATATAAAATATACATTGTAACGTAGTTTTTTCCTGTGATCCTGTGCATGAAACTCATGACAGTAGACATGATATAATCTTTAAAGAATCTTGAATCCACCCTGAACATGCTCAACACAGTGATGGGAATTTGTACAAAGCTATCAGTCAACAAGTAGTGGAGCCAAATGACATGAAGCAGCAGCTTAAGGAACTGCCCCCAGTGCTGCATCTTTCATGAGCTGTTTTGAAGTACATTGTCATATGCCTTTATCAGATCCACATACACACATGTAGGCTAAACTTTTGAACTCTCGTGATCAACATATTACCTCTGTCAGAACAAAAAGAAATCCACTGTTTGATGGGCATGATAGAATCTACATTGCTTCTTGTGAATTGTAAGCTCATCTATCAATGTTACTCTCTCTTTTCTTGCACCCTGGCACAGTTCCCAATGAAGGCTGAGAATTGTGATTCCATTATAGATATATCTTGTTGCCAAATAAAATGAGTGTTGTTATTCACAAATTAATGACTAGTTTGAGACTGGTAAAACAATTGTTTAGTATATGTTAGTTGTAGACTGAGTCACTGAGGATGATGCTTTGGATTTCGTTTGAAGAACCAGATGAAAAAGCCATTGTCACAAGTCAGATAGTTTACTGCTGTGCAGTGCATTAATGATCCTATTGATATGACAAAAGATGATGACAGGGTCTAATTTGGAATCCTGTGCAACTCCAAAGGTTTGACCAGCATTGAGGCAGGTAGCAGGGTGATAACGTACTCTTATGAACCCGTTTTATAAATATTTCTTGAAACATTCCAGGTATGTATTATTTTGAATTAACTCTGTTAGGATTTGGAGAGGTTTTCTTGTTGAGCTTGGATCAAAGGTCTTGGTATGCTCCAGAAATGCTGTCTGTTAATTACTCATTAGCATTTCCTTGTAGGTTTAACTGACAAAAGACAGAAAGGTAGTGCTGATGTCACTGTAGCCTTTTGTGGAAAGCAGATAGTTAATGCATTACATTTTTTTAAGCTCCTCTTAGATTGCTTTTTTCACCAGCACTTTTATTAAAACTGACAAGCTGAAGATTGGTGAGAACTGGCCCACTGAGGTGAGACTGTGTATTTTATGGAAAGAAATAAGCATTGTTGCTTTCTATCAGTCTGAGAAAGTTGCTAGTATTCGATCACCCATTATAATGTTTGTTTTGTCAATTCCTACATTAGACACCTATTTGAAAAAAAGAACAGATTGGGTGTTGCTTTGAAGATAAGATATAGGTCTCTCTTTGAAGCCAACTGGTCACTTAATAAGGAAAGACTTATTGTGTATGAATATGTGAATGTTCTCAGTTGCCTCGGATGCTTATCTTGTAAACTGAAGAAATGTAATCACATATTCAGTAACTGAATGAATTAAGTCTCATGTACACAGGAACATAGATTCCCTTGTGGTGAGACATACCATACCTTAAAACATTCTATGAAAACACAGTAAGAATTTCTGACACTATTAGGAAGAGTATATTTAAACTCTAGTGTGGCATCCACACCATCCACTAGACATTTATTTATTTATTTATTGACATTTTTTAACCGGGTTGGTCCAGCTGGGCTTGTGACCCATTTTCAGTGGAGACCCGATGAGGAAAAACTACAAAAAAAAACAGAAACAGTTTACAGAGAATCAAATATATGAGTCAAAAATATGATAAAAATCAGTTATACAAGAGCATTAGAGAGACAAAGCAGAAATGCAAACATGATATATACATATCAATATTTTTACAGACTAAAAACATATTTACATATTTACAAAAAGAGTTAAGTATTAATTGCAGAGTTTAATAAATATCCACAATAGTGGAGTACTTGGCTGTATGCGGAGGGACTGCAAAGGTATATAGTAGGGTTGTGGGGAGCTTAAGTAGGCACTTGACAAGGACATATTTTGGAGGTGAGTAGATGAAGTTTGAGATTTTCTTTAAAGTGGGATGGGTGAATGATGGAACAAATGTCTCTTGGGAATTTGTTCCAGGCTTGGACAATGGAGTGTTTATATAGGAGTTTGCCAGCTATATTTTTGGGTTGGTAGATATGTAGTAGATGCTGGTTAAAGGTACGGAGAGATCATGGAGGAGTGTAGATAGAGATGAAGGAAGAGAGATCAGAGCAGGATGAAGGTTTGTAAAGAATGAAGTGTAACATTTGAAGTTGTGACAGCAGTAGAAGATGGGGGAATTAACCAGTGGAGAGTATTTAGGGCAAGGCAGTGATGTGTCTTGTATGGAGAGTTTGTGATAAATCTAGCTATCTTGTGGTATGTTTGTTGTAGTTTGTTTAAAGTAGTAGTTTGGATGTTGGTGAGTACTGGGGCAGCATATAGAAGGGAGGGGAGGAGAAGAGCTTGTGCAAGGGAGAGTCTACATCTGTAGTTAGAAATTTGTTGTTGCGATACAGTAAACCAGGTTATTGGTAAGTCATTTTTATGCTTTGGAGAATGTGCAAGTTGAATTTCAGTTCATCATCTATGATAACCCAAGGAGTTGGATAACAGTGTTATTAGAGGAAGTAATAGTAAAGGTGGATTTGAGGTGAGAGAGAGCTCGGGGGAAAAATAATAAGAATTTGATTTTCTTTGGGTTGAGAATGAGTAGATTCTTGGACAACCACTGTTAAGTGGATATGAAGGCCTGTTGAGTAAGAGTGTGGAGATTGCTGATATTGTCTGGGATGGAGATGAGAGTCGAGTTGTCTGCATATTGGATGAGGGAGGATTGTTTACAAGAAGTATAGAGATCATTGGTAAAGACATTAAATAGGAGGGTACCCAGGATGGAACCTTGTGGTACCCCAGTTGGGACAGGTATGAATGGAGAAGTGGAAGAGAGCCATTTAAAAGATTGCTCCCTGCAGGATAAGTAACTGGAGAACCAGGCAAGGCAGAAAGAAGATAGATTGAGGTATGTAAGTTTAGATAGAAGTAGGAGGATGGGAGACTGTATCAAAGGCTTTGGAATGGTCAAGGAAGAGACATGATATGAGTTTGTTATTGTCTGGGGCCTTGGCAATGGTATGTGTAAAGGATAAGAGGGTAGTAGTTGTGCTGTGGTTGGGACAGAAACCATGCTGAGTGCGAGTAAGGAGGGTATGCTGGAGGAGGTAGTTGAGTAGTTGTGAGTGGATACATTTTTCGAGAATCTTAGAGAGGGGAGATAGAATAGCTATAGATTGGCAGTTAGATGGGTCTGTAGAGTTTTCGCCTTTATGCAAGGGAATAGTGAAAAAGGATTTCCATAGGATAGGGACGGTGGATTCCTGAATAGATCTATTGATTAGTATAGATAATGGATAGGAATGGAGTCAGCAGCAAGTTTGAGGAAGGTAGGAGGTAGATTGCCAGTGGAGGGAGAGCAGGGTTTCAGTTAGTAGGAACCGGATGTAAAGAGAATAGTTGTTTGTTAGAATGACTGGGGGGGGGGTAGGCAGAGAAATTGTGTTACATTTGGAAGGCATGAGTGTTTGAATGGTTTCAATAAAGTGTTTATTGAGAAGAGTAGCAGTTTTCAGAGGAGATGTATTTGAGTCGGGGCAGGGAGTTGAGGGGCAGACTGGAGAGAGAATTTTGTTAATAGCATACCAGAACTTGCGAGGGTTGGATTTGCTACTGAACTGGGCAGAGTTATGAAAGGACTTTTTGTCATTATTGGTTTGTTTTTTTGTAAGACTTCTGAGGTCTATATAATTATGTAGCAGTGGTAATTCCTTTGTTTTAATCCAGGCTTTCCAATCTCTATCTCTTTTTAGTATGATAGACTTAGTTTCTTTTGAGAGCCAAGGAGCATAATTGGGTTTTATTCGAACCTTCCTAGAGGGAGCAAGGGAGTTTAGGGTGTTCAGGAAGATGCTATTGAACCTACTAACTGCGTCATTGAGTGGAATTTGTTTAAGGATGGACCAGTCAATGGTGGATAGAATAGAGTTGAATTGGACTACATTAAAATTAGAGAGATTTTTGGCAATCTCTATAAAGGTGGGATTTGTGGGGTTGGATGGTGTATCTAAGAACGGAGGTGGGGAGGTGGTCACTAAGCTGGTCTGGTAGGGTAGTGGGGTTGTGGTAGTGGTGAGGGGAGTTAGTGAGTATCCAGTCAATTATGGATCCAGAAAGTGAGTTTTTATGGTGGCGGGTGGGCGAAGATATCAGTTGATGGAAACCATGCAGGTTGATGCTGAGCTGTGGAGAGTCACTTTTAAGTTTAGACCAGTCTTGGTTAATATCACCTAAGATGAGGGTTTTATAGGGAATATTGTGGGAAAACCAGGATAAGATATTCTCTAAAGTGGATGAATTGTTTCCAGGAGGGATATAGATGGTGACAACAGCTAATTTTTCGTGAGAGTTAAGGTGGCAATTAAGGATAATGAGTTCCACTGGGTGAAAGTCAGGGATGGGTGTGGGGAAAGGTGAGAGATTGAGGCTATTGGAGTGGAGGATAGCTACATCACCCCCTTTTTACTGGAATGTATCAGAGTGATATATATTATTACCTGGTGGGAGAATTTAATTGTTAGTGATATGTGGTTTAAGCCATGTTTCAGATAATCAAATGATGTGAGAGTTTTTATGTGTTATCCAGGCATGGAAATTGATGATTTTTTTGGTTAGGCTTTGACTATTTAGAGAGTATATTGCCAGGTGCTTAGATATGGATGAGTTTAATGTAAGAGGCTAGGTTTTATGAGAGGTGTTTGGGGAAGGAAGGGATGTAGAAGATAAGGGGAGTGTTTGATTGAGGGGAAAGGGGGAGGGGCCAGGGTTGGGGTGGACATCCCCAGATATGAGTAAGTTATTAGTGGTAAGAGGGAGTACAGTAGTACATAGATGTAGTTTATGTAACCTGGGTTCAGATTTGTAGGTAGGAGGGTGGATTTGCAATATAGGAATTTGTGAATAGAAGAGGTGGAGTGGTTGAAAAGGGCTGGGGAGATATGAAAGTAGGAAGGTGTAGAATGAGTGTCAAAGGTATAGGAGGTAGGAGATTATAAAAGAGATTAAGGAAGGTGTGAGTGATAAGAGGTAAGAGCAGAGAGAAGAAGTAGGAGTGAGGTGATAATGATAAGGTGTTTCATTTTTGATGTAGGGTGTAGGGGTTATAGACAGGTTGTAATAGTAGGGGAAATAAGTGATGTATTTGGTGTCTGACCGGAAGTAGTTTGTCAATGGATGTTGGGGAAGGAAGTTATAGAGGGTAATAGACAGGGTGTAATAGTAGGGGAAGGAAGTGTTATATTTGGAGTTTGACAGGAAGTAGTTTGTCAATGGATGCTGGGGAAGGAAGGGGAGGGAATGGATGGTAAAAAGGAAATTGTAGTGGGAGTGGGTGGGAATGGGGGTAGGGTAGGGGAGTGGAGTCAGCCAGAGCGGATAGATGGTGAATGGAGTGGCATTCAGGGCCAGGTCAGCAGTGTGAAACAGCACTGAAAATAATCAGGAAGGAAGCAACTGTGAAAATCAAAGCTGAAAAGGTAAGGAGAGCAAGCCAGAGATGGAAATGTTGCAGATATAAATTTAAAAACAGGAGACAAAGGGTACAGAAGATACACTAGGGGTTAAATAGCAACTTAGAATGTGGCTGGCAACATTAAACCTACATACACTGGAACTATTGAGAGTTAAATTATCATTAAACTAAAATATATTGGTACTATTGTTAGTCACAACAGCAAGGGATATGGTAGACTGCTGGCACTGTGCTGCCTTCTGGTGGCTGAAGTAAGTTACTACAGTCAGAAAAACTAACCTGCATGTGTGCTTACCTGCCCTTTAGTAATACTTTAAATGATAAGGAGCAGTTCACTTTTTAAAAAGCAGATAGTCTTAAAACACATTCAGAGTGTGGATAAATTACAGTATTACATCACATTACAGTATTACATCATATTATGTTACCAGTTTGCAGTACCTAACAACTTATTTTGTAGTCCACTAGTATTTTTCCCAAATGTAATTGTACAATATATTTTAAAACTGCAAGGAATTAATTAAATCAAGTATACATTTTACCTTGTCAGTCTTGAACTAAATTCTCTTTTATATAGTCTGCTGGGTAAATTGTTATCTATAAATATCCTCTGACCTGAGCTTGGAAAAGAACATTGCATTGAGAAGATGAACAGGTACAGAGCTTTCTGGTAGACTACTGGTTAGTCAAGCTCAATTACTTAGAAGCCCCAACACCGCTAAATGCTGTTTTGCATTTTTAGATAAACATATCCCCATATTCTAAACAATGCATGCAGAGGGCAGTCTGGAACTTCTAAATGATTTGTAGGTGTGTAAACATGCATGTATTCAATGGAAGAAAGCTTTGGAAATTTAACTCCATTGTAGCTGTTTCTATGATCATTATAACAATTAACTATCATTCTTAAGCATTATGGATATCTACTGATTTTTTTACACACACACACACACACACACACACACACACACACACACACACACACACACACTCACACACACACACACACACACACACACACACACACACACACACACACAGAGCTTCCACAGTTTATATATACCTCCCTTATGTGGAATTTACCCAAGGCTTTAGCCAAGTCCAAGTATGCTGTATGCAGAATTTAACAAATATCAATAAATTCAGTCCCTCATCAGAAAATGTTACAAGAATTTACAAAAGAAAAGTGAACTGCCATTGACAATTACATGTTGATGTTGGTCAAAAAGATGCCAGCTGCCTGTCTTTTGCATTACTGATCACTCTAGTACTGAAGATAATGCATGAGAAGTTGAAAGATCCATTAATATTAAGGTTGAACATGACGTACATTCCTTGTGTTCTGTTTACTAAAATTAGAGTTTTTGGTAGTTATTCTGTTATTAAAAAGCCAACAAAAAAATTTAATAACCATATAATAAGAGAATCCTTGATTCTTTGCAAGAAACCAAATGTGAAGCCATCAGGGACCACACATCTTGGCTTTTAATGTTACTAACTGTAACTTAAAAGAAACACTTGAAACTTAGAACACCCAGCTCAAAAGTTCAATAAAAAAAAAACAAATTCGGACAAGTGGAATTAGCGCTTTCAATCACTTTTTAATACTGTGATCTTCTTCAGAAACAAAAAATACAATGCCCACCCTTCCTTTTATATTAAAATAATTACCTAAAACAGGAAATGACATATTAATTGATGTTAGAATAATTAAATAACTTTTTGTGTATAAATATATATATATATATATATATATATATATATATATATATATATATAAACTAATGTGTTAAAAAAGCATGTATACAATCACCATATACTTATTCATTAATATAATGCCATTATTTTCTAATGCTAAAATGTAATATTTCTAACCTATCTATACAATAAAAAACATTTTAAACTAATGACTTCATTTAAGCCTGGGGCTCTGTCTGCACCCAATAACAATTGCCAAAAAGCATCTTTGCATTCTGATATGTTGTCTAAATCACCAGCAAATAATGCTTTTTCTACATTGTCCAAAATAAAAAATTCAAACTTCTTAAATTCGTTGCATATCATAGCATGCCTTGATAGTGCATTCATTCTGTCTTTCTTCTTTATTGCCAAACAGTGCTCATATATCCTACGTTTAAGATTAAGTTTAAAATGTTCTAAATTTCAAGTGTTTCTTTCTGGTTCTTTCAACGTGTTTTTAACTGAAACTTAACCCAATACTGAAAAGGATGGGGGACTTGAATGACTGCGCTAACTAGATGTTTGCCAGAGCTGATTAATTCTATGACGCTTTTCTGGGGTTTCATCACTTAAACTGACTCTTTCTTTAAAATCAGCTTAGCAGTTTATACAGTCTTTTTCTTTCCTCTTCAAGTGTCTGATGGAATTTCCTCAAGCCTTGGAGCAGTGGAAAAAAATGTTACATGTGCTAGAAATTAAATCAAAGGCAGTCTGCTACTGGGGTTTGAGTTTGATCATGCCTGTAAATCTCAAAAGGTATCTTTTGCAACTGCTAAATGCAATAAGTTGGAGGAAGTTAGATTACAACTATTTTCATCTACTGGTAGTGGTTGAGTGAGCTAGAGAGTATTTTTCTTATACCAAATGACCATTCAAAATGTTTTATTTAACTCTTTTTTTTTTTGCTTGAAATATACCTGCTTACGCATTTAATATCCAAATGTAAATGCTTAATTTCTTTAAATAAGGAATTTCTTTACTTAAAATTATGGCTTGTAGCTGATGGATGTATTCAAGGCTAATTCCAGGGGCAGCTTGTGCCATCGGACTGGAGAGCTGCAGCCCCCAGCTGGGAAAAGAAAGAAAAAGAAAAAACGTAAGATTAACAATGAGTCAGTTGGATACACAGCTAAGCGTTATTACTAAATATTTTATTTTTTAAAATGTTAAAGTCCCGGAACTCGAACTGTGCGCATATGCATGCTCGGCAAGTTTTAGGTTTAAAAAATTGTTTCTGTAAATCCGGACTGCTGTAAAACCAGTCCAGATTAAGAAGAGAAGGCATCAGTGTACAGATGCCCAGAAGTCTTTGCAGTTTGTAACTGTGGTAAAGTGGAAGGGGATCAGACTGCCACATCCACAGTCATGTATGTGACATGGATGGTTGGAATGCTACTGATTGGTTCTTGCTCTCTTCCCATACTTTGCATACTAAGATGATTACCCCTGTAATGCAGCTAGGAGGAGTCCTCCCTGGAGGAAGCCTTGAAAAAGGCTCTACTGAGCAGGAACCACAGTACAGCCTTGAAAACCCCTTAGGAGCCTATTTCAAGGCTGTACTGTGGCTCCTGCTCTGTAGAGCCTTTTTCAAGGCTTCCGCCAGGTTGGACTCCTCCTAGCTGCATCACAAGGGTAATCATGTTGGCATTTTTTTCTCCTCTCACCAGGAGCTCTTAACCTCACTCCCCACAGTCTACCTTACTTGGCCTTACACTTTGCATGCTGGGAAAAAGAGAGCGAGAAACAGCAGCAGTACTTGTCTTTGGAGTTCATTCATAGTTGCCAGAACTATTGAGCGAGGGGGAGGGAGTGCACCCTCACTTTTTATAAGACGAGATGGTTTTGTCTAGTCAGTGAAAAAACAATCCATGTGAAATGTTAAACTTGCTTGGGATAGTCTTCATCTTTCTGGTGAGGAGATATATAGAGAGTATGTTGCTGTTTTTGTTTTGGTGAGGAGATATCAAGGATTGTGTTTCACTTTCTGCTGGGGGGATTTGTGCTTTCATGCTGCTGCTGTTTGGGAGGCTTGTGCTGCTTTCAGACTGTGTTTCACTTATGCTGCTGTGTATTTCACCTGGTGGAGGAGGGGAGGGTTATGTTTCACGTATGCTGCTGTGTGTTTCACCTGCTGGGGGGGGGGTTGCGTTTCACATATGCTGCTGCTGTGTGTTTCACCTGCTGGGGGGATTGTGTTTCACTTATGCTGCTGCTGTTTGTTTCACCTGTTGGGAGGATTGCTTTCATTAACGCTGCTGCTGTGTGTTTCACCTGCTGGAGGGATTGTGTTTCACTTATGCTGCTGCTGTGTGTTTCACCTGCTGGGGGAATTGTGATTCACTTATGCTGCTGTGTGTGTTTCATCTACTGGGGAGGATTGTGTTTCACTTATGCTGCTGCTGTGTGTTTCACCTGCTGGGGAGGATTGTGTTTCACTTATGCTGATGCTGTTTGTTTCACCTGTTGGGAGGATTGCTTTCATTAACGCTGCTGCTGTGTGTTTCACCTGCTGGGGGGATTGTGATTCACTTATGCTGCTGTGTGTGTCTCATCTACTGGGGAGGATTGTGTTTCACTTATGCTGCTGCTGTGTGTTTCACCTGCTGGGGAGGATTGTGTTTCACTTATGCTGCTGCTGTTTTTGTTTCACCTGTTGGGAGGATTGCTTTCATTAACGCTGCTGCTGTGTGTTTCACCTGCTGGGGGGATTGTGATTCACTTATGCTGCTGCTGTGTGTTTCACCTGCTGGAGGCATTGTGATTCACTTATGCTGCTGCTGTGTGTTTCATCTGCTGGGGAGGATTGTGTTTCACTTATGCTGCTGCTGTGTGTTTCATCTGCTGGGGGGATTGTGTTTCACTTATGCTGCTGCTGTGTGTTTCACCTGCTGGGGGGATTGTGATTCACTTATGCTGCTGCTGTGTGTTTCACCTGCTGGGGGGATTGTGATTCACTTATGCTGCTGCTGTGTGTTTCATCTGCTGGGTGGGGGATTGATTTTCTGATATTCTGGCCAGGGGATTTTGTGTGTGTGTGTGTGTGTGTGTGTGTGTGTGGATTCTGCAGTCCTATGAATATCCTCCTCTGGAGGAGTTACCTAGTAACTATGAACCTGTTATCAGTTTGCCATCCATTCCCTATTGCAATATTACTAGCTTATCATTCTTTAATGTAACATATGCAATTTATTAGCATAGCTTTCTTAAATATAATACACTGGCAGGCTCCAACAGATATTAGTGGTCTGTGTTTTGGGGGCTATTGAGGATTTTTTTAATGTAGTATCCTGGCAGTGTGTTTTGTGGGCTATTGTTGATATTTTTAATATAATATCCTGTCAGGGTCAACCAGATGCTAAGGAGGCAATGTGTTTTGGGGGCTGTTGATGGATTGTTTAGCACGGTATCCTGGCAGTGTCAACCAGATCCTAGGGAGACAATGTGTTTTCGGGCTGTTGATGGATTTTTATTTAATATACTGTACATGCAGGGTTAACCAGATGCTAAGGAGGCATTGTGCTCTGGAGGCTACTTGACTGTGGATGTCTTTTTTTCTAATAAAATATCCTGGCAGAGGTAAGACAGATACTAGGTACACAGTGTGTTTTGGGGACTGCTGGTGGATGATTTTTTATTTCAACTTAATATCTTTTAACTTTTTAACTTAATATCTTTCTTCAGGGTCAGTCAAGATAGATTAGGATGGTATGTGAATGTTTTGTTGTAGAAACTCTGGCCTTACATGACAAAAGTGTGTATGGGTGAAGTGAGGTAAGATACCTGCAAGCTCTTGACTATATGATGCAAAATAAGTACAATCTCGCCATTGAGATCTCTCTCCATTATTTTAAATCTTGTAAGCTCAAAGCAGATCCCATGGGTATGCAGTCAGGCTGGGGGGCTATGCCTAGTACATGTGAATGAAAAAAATTGGTAAGCATGATCAATGTTGTTCCCAGTGTAACATAGCTCTGCCTCATGAGGTCTTCCACAGCCCCCCTTTGATTTGAAGTCACCAGCTGCCACTGGAGCTTAATTCTACAACATAGGTGAATTATAACTGATAGCATACACCTTATATAGACAGAGACCACTTTGCTGTAGTTAATATAAGTCAATTGTATGGTTGACTTATTCTAAGACTGTATTGTAAAGTGATCTGCATGTGCCACACATGCTTGTCTATCTACATGATGCTACAGAAAGTCTTCATATGAAGTTAAGTGTTATGTAATCAATGACAGAGAATCAAACTAAAAGATTAATGAAAATGATTTTGAATATTCAAGGTCATTCAGCATTACCAGTGCCAGTTAAAAGCCTTTAAACTACCTGCTTGAGAGTATTATAATGCTGTGATTGTCTGCACAGACATAGATTGTGGTCCCTGATCATGACTACAGAATTTCTTGGACTGGTGTCAACTTTTGAACAAAGATGGTAAGTCAGTCCACTGCATCTATTCCACATGGTCATATGGCTATATGGAAATCTGATTTTTTTATTTATTTATTCACTTATCAGCCTTTGTTTACTGGGAAAGTCTGACTGAGCACAGGTGCCCTTTTTCATTGGGCCTGGGGAGAAAACTTTCAAGGTATCTCTTTTAATGCAATTAATATTAAAATAACACATTTTATAATGCAGTTTCAGTGAATACATGGCATAATAGTCAGTAATTTATTTAACATTTGTTTACTGTAAAAGTCCGACTGGGACGGAGCTCATTTTCAGCAGAGGCCCGGGGGAAAAGGCTCCAGACACATGTCTTTTAAATGTGGGAGGATATCGGAGCATTAGTCAAAAAAGCAAAGCCAGCACCATACAAGCATATCCAGCCTTCTTTTATTGTGGCAACACCATAAAAATCAGACCGGTTTCAGCAACCTTGCCTTCTTCAGTGATACATCAAAAGCACAAACCACTGTCACTTATACCATGATTAATTACCATTGCACCATGAAACATCAGCATTTAAAACAACAACATCAAATGTTCAGGGTTGTATTTCAACACGTATATTACAGGTGGTCATTAAGCCCTGGAGAAAACAACCCCCGAAGTTTAATGATCCAACCCCCTCTCCTTTTTATTTAATATCACATGCCACTCCAATTTGTTTATCCTGTCTCCCCATACTTTGTCAATAATCATAAAATGAAACTTTGCATTGCTATGTTTGAGAGTATGTTTATATAGGGCATTTGATGTACATTTATTATGGATGTCACTGAGATGTTCAGACATACAGACGTGCATAAATCTCGAACTCTGCCCTACATAAAAGGCAGTAAATGAACATGTTACTAAGTATACCAGCCAATCTGATCCACAATTCGCAATAAAATCTAATGTCATATACTCTACTAGTATTCTTACTAGAAAATTGTTTCATTTTCAACATATGTCTATAAAATGACTAATGCCCATATGGGAATGATCGAATTACTCTTTCACCAGTCAACATAAGCTGTTGTCCTACATCTTGGTCCCTATTGCCCCATTTGTAGTGGTTAAAGTAAGAGCCAAATGTCTGCCCTCTCCAATATGAAAACTGGCATTTGTCTGTAAGAAAACTAGACAATTCTTCATTGGCTAACAGAATATTCTAATTTTGATTGATGGTATCTCTAATCATGTTGATATTCCTACCATACGTGGTTACAAACTTAATGATGTTTCCATCACCACCCTTTTTGCCATGATATTTCAACGTTTCTGACCTATCTCGACCAGCCACCCACTTTTTGGCTGACTTAATGTTATTATGTTGATATCCCCTAACCAAAAATCTCTGTGTGAGATCATCCTCAAAGTATTTATAACTATCTGGAGTGGAACAAATTCTTTTCACCCATAAAAATTGAGACTTTGGTATATTTTCAATTACATGGCGAGGATGTAAACTAGTAGCAAACAAATTATTGTATTCTCGATATTTATGAAATATCTTGGATGACAATGTATTATCATTATTTCTTGTAACTGTTACATCCAAAATGCTTATCCATTGCATATCCATATTAAGAGTGAATTCAATTCCCCACCTGTTTTTGTTAAGGTAATGAACAAACTCCAATAAGTATTTTTCATCACCATGCCAAATTAACCAACAGTCAGCAAGAAATCTTCTCCAGATATCTATCTCAGACAAAAAGATATTATGTGAATTATAATATATAAGCAAATCCTCTAAGTAGCCCATAAACAAATTGGCATAAATGGGGGCAAAAGATGCCCCCACAGCCATTCCCTGAACTTGCCAATAAGAGTCTCCTTGAAAATATATAAC
The DNA here is from genome assembly GCF_019279795.1 of Protopterus annectens. Lineage (NCBI taxonomy): Eukaryota > Metazoa > Chordata > Ceratodontiformes > Protopteridae > Protopterus > Protopterus annectens. Next base: position 1,286,131,786 of record NC_056745.1, read on the forward strand.
ATTTTTGGTTAGCACATGTTCTAGCATGCATAATAACAATGTGTTGAAACCTGGTGGATAAATATCCACTTTCTCCAGCCAATATTTGACAGCTTCTAAGCCAGCTCAATGTGGGATACTCGTATATAATGCTGTCATACCTAATGTGCATAGTACCCAATGTGACTCCAACTGAGAATCTTCTATTATTCTAAGAAATTCAGTCGTATCCTGAATTCTTGCTCTAACCACCCTTAACAATGGTTGCAGATGTTGAGTCAAATAGACCGAAAGTGGTTCAGTGAGGGATCCAATACCAGACACTATCGGCCTCCCAGGTGGCTTCTCCAAATTTTTATGAATTTTGGGCAACAAATAAGAGGATTTGTTTCTGGGGGTCATCAACTATTAGCTGTTGTTTAGTATATGGTGAAATCACTCCCTCATCACATGCCATATCCAAAAATGAGTCAATTTCTTTTCTGAAATGAAAGGTGGGGTCAAGTGGCATAGACATATACTGTCTAGCATCCTTCAACTGCCTATATGCTTCTGATACATAATATTCGGTATCCATGACTATCACCGCCCCACCCTTATCCGCTGGTACAATTACAATATTTGTGTTATTCTTCAGGCTCTTAAATGCCTGTTGTTCCTCAACTGTTAGGTTCTGATTCAATATCTTAGCTTCACAATTCTTAAAGTGCAAATCCTTAATAACTGATTCTTGAAATATCGATACATGTTTATCCACTGGAGGCATAAAATTTGACTTTCAAAAACGAAAGTCAGTAGATCTTTGAGCCCTATTCTGTGAACCAAAATACAATTTTAAATTAAGAATGCGACACAATGCCAACACAACACCCACCGCACTGTCCTCATTAACAAAAAAGCTAGGAATATATTTAAGTCCTTTATTCAATAGCTGTTGTTCCACTTCCATTAATGTCACAGAGGAATTATTATGAACATTATGCACATTGTTCAATGATGTCCTAAGGTCTGTAACAACATATGCACATTGTTTATGTTTGTTATGTTTTCTACCTCCTCTGTGTCATTTGGACCTAAAGGATAGTCAATACCCCGTTGCTTCTTGGAAATAGGGACCCCTGAATAAGTACCTGTTCAACATCTGTGACCGATGAGTAATCCCCTGATGTACTACTGTACTCTACACCAGATTTCTTGAGAATTGGTCAGGGTCTTTTTCTCTTAAATCTTATTACTTTACCCCCCCCCCCCCAGAAAACTTAACACTTTTCCAAAAATCCAAAGGTTGCCCCCGTTCATAATCTTTAATGTCACAATTTAATTTTTGGATCTTTTTGTTTTTCAAAGATTTCTCTAGAGCCTTAGTTAATCTCGCTAGACATACCTGATATTAGGTTTGTCCCTCATATTGTTTCAGTTCATCACAAACACGCTACACATCTGCACAATTATTGTCTACCATTCGCTCATAATATGATGACAAAATATTGACAAAAGTCATTGATGCATCTTGCTGTGCTTGAGCCCACTCTTGAGTTAATATATCATCTACTGCACTAACATAAGGTACTATCTAGACCCTTAAGCATCTTGGGGTAATTTTCTTAGACTGATAGGCTTTGAATAATTTCAGATGCCAAACATTAGTATGTAGAATTGTCATACTCCTAGTTAACTTACTAAATAAATTTGTACAGTGATCGTGCACATTATGAACACCAGTATCTCCCTTTTGCTCCCCAGACTTGTCTAGTCCGAAGGCATGTAAATTATGCTTGTCAGCAGACAAACCTTGTAGAATGGTGAACAGATCCATCTCAAAAACAGCCCCAGTTTCACATTCCAGTACATAACACAACCTGTATAAGCTTAGATATTCCCAAAAAGAACAGCTTTACACAGTAATATAATGCATTGGTATATATCACAAACAAATGTGCTCATATAATGTTCACATCATGTAGAAAGTTTCTGCCTAATGCAAATTTTCAAAAACAGACATTCCTCTATACCAACAATGTTTACATTAATGCAGTCAGCATGCCTTCCATCCCGATATAATAGCACGTATACTTGTCAATGCATTTGCCTAAACCATTACTGTTAGTATTTAGTGTCCAAAAATCTTTGGGGTTTGAACTGATATTAGGCCTCAGTATATTAGTTTACAACCAAATGTGGTACGATAAACCCACAATTATATCATACCAAATACAGACACTACAGTTGAAATACAATGTCCAAAATTGTCCATAAACATTATACACCAAACCTGTATTAGGCCTGGTATATCCATTCCAAACAATACAAGTTTATCCACTTCATGGGCCAAAGTTAACAGTTAGTATATGTATTTTTTGACCAGAATGTTCAGAATTTCCTCATATAATCACCAACTTCCAACACAGTATTGTTAATAACTAGGCAATATATTGCCGACACTTTAGGACCAAAAGAGTGTTAAATATATCGGTCCCAAACTCAGACAAGCCTTTTGAACTTGTCTTCTTCACATGACATTAAGTCAACAGTTATTATGTCCACATTGTTCCAGTTCTGCTCAACTACTGATCGACTCCCAAAACAATAAAATTCTTGGCAATTGCTATATATCGCCACCCAATATTAACTCAAGAAAATGTCCAAACAGCCAAAGTCAGAAAAGCAGCCGTAGTTCAAAAGCGATGAATCACCATATAAACTACCAAATTCGGTATGAAAATGAAACACTGCAAACTTGAAATATATTCCCCAATATACAAAACATTGTATGTCTAACCAAGCATCCATGACCCTTCGGCCCACTTCTGTATTTTAATCCAATGACCGCTGTAACATATTTTACCCAACGATCAATCCATTTTGCCTTACACTCCCCAAGTATGGCAATGAGCGCCAAAACATTATGTCTCAGCCAACAGTTATTTCTTACCTCAACACCAGGCAATGGATCGCCAGCGCTTTGGGCCCAAAAGATGTTAATACTCAGATGTCCCTTATACACCCATCCTTTTTAATCCTGCCCCAGCTTATTAGTTAACTTGTCCACATTGTTCAAATTCTACTTGCATGTTGCCAAAACCATTGTATTCCTGGCAGAGAAAGTTCAAACAACCAAAGTTGTGTACCGGAAGAAGCAAACGTAGTTCAAAAACATTGAACCACCATATGAATTGACAAATATGTTGTAATAATTTAGCACAGCAAGTTTGAAATATATTTTCCAAACATACAAAATGTTGTATGTCTACAAAGCATCCACGACCTTTCGGTCCAATTCTGTTGTCCACAATAAGCCACTATCTGCTGCAAAATTATCCGCCCAACAGTCAATCCAGTTCCCCTTACACTCACAAATACAGCAATGAATACAAATAGGTCGTAGACCCAAATATATCAACCGACAGTTCTTTCTCACCTCAACAGCAGGAGACTGAGGCTCCGGATAGCTAGTATAGGTGTATCAACACCCAAATGCTCATTCTTCATACTTGTCCATTGTAATGAGCAACCCAAAATTCTGACAATCTCGACCCATACCTTATACCCTTCAACAAAGTCTATTGTAATATTCAACCCAAAAGGCAGGAATCAAACTGGCACATGAATGCAGGGAGAACATGCAGACTCCACACAGAAGACACCCCAGCTAAGACTCGAACCGGAGAGCAACGATAACTGCTGTACCACTGCACTGCCACAGCTCTGTATTGATATTCACTAACAGTAAATATGGAAACCTTGTACTGAGACTTTACAGATAGAAGAGTGGCGTACAAGATAGGTAGAAATAGGCAGAAATGCAACAGACTGAGGTATTAGAGGCAATAAGTAAGTCTGAGTGTTAATAGAGAAGCAGTGATGGAATAGTAATTTGGTTATGTTAATTAGAAGCAGGGGTAGTAGTTTAAGAAATAAAATAAAGTGAGGTATTAGAAGGGGATACACAAGTTAAGTGATTTAATGCTTTAAAGGGAGGTATAAAAAGGTGATGAAGGGTATTAGAGAGCTATATCCCAGATAAGGACCAGGGACAAAGCCAGGAGGCAGACAGAAAGTGTTTTAGTAATGGCTTGAAAAGATGAAGGTGTGTAATAGACCTGACTGGTTTAGGAATTTTATTTCAAGTCCTAGCTGCACTACTGGAATAGAGACTGGTCGATACATATCAGATCATGGCTGATCACCAAGATATGGGCATGATCAGACAATTTTACATTTTAGTGGCTCCAAACAAGTCCATCCCTCTTTAAGACTGTACACCAGGAGTTACATATGAGTGCAGTAGCTAGGCATGCTCTCAATCAACTGGACTCCATCTTGAGAAAGACCTCCTCATGGAACCTCACCACCTATTCAATATTGTAAATCATGCTGCAGGTTGTTACACTTAATCTTCTGTCCTATATTCCATATATAATTTTTATGCTGAATATGCATGACTTTAGATGTCCATTGTGTCACTTGCCACATGGGTAGCTCACTCAAGGTGTGTTATATCTAATATATGTAATATGGTTAATTTGGTAGGAATGTCTGATGATGCAGCCCTTCTGGGCTTACACATCTATATTACCTTATTGTACAATGAAAATAGCGAATGCTATTTTATTGTACCGATAATGTCTAAACCACAAAATATTGAACATATGGAACAGCAAATTTTTCCCAGGGAAAAAAATTTACTGCTCCGAAAAAAAAAAAAAAAAAAAAAACTTAAACACAAAGATAAGTGGGGGGCTGTGCTCCCCTCACCCCCTACTTAAATATATCAACTCCGAGATCGCACTATAGTGGAGGAAATGGCAAAGTCCCAAAGGTGACCCACCAAATTTTTTCCCTGGGAAAAAATTTGATGTTTCGTGTCTTCGCTATTTTGCCATTTCAGCAGTATCGGATCAACTAAATAGCTTTCCCTATTTAGTCCATTCGATACACTAATATAGACCCGTGCCTACTCATGTCAGCATACTCTGTGAGAAACATGCAATGTTATCACTCTCTGTGACATTTTCATTTATTTGCTGTAGCATGTAGCACAGATGACTATCAGATATTTCAGTGCTAAAAGTTCTCTCACAGGCAAGATTATTTGGTGCTGTCTGCCAAGTGTGTAAAGCTGTGTAAATATGGTGAACATTGTGGCATGCTAATTACAGCATAAGCTAATCAACCACTTGTGTACACTTAGTGTAGGTTTTTACACTGAATTCCAAAACCTATTGGAATACAGCCACAGAAACTACACTAGAAGGAAAGAATGCTAAGGGCTGCTGCTGGTCTTCTGCAGGTGTATGTGCAACAGGCTCAAGTGTATGCTGCTGCTACTCATAGACCTCAGGTAAGAAGGAGAAGACTGTTAAGATCCTGTTGAACTTTTCGTGGTCTGCATGAAGCAGAAATAGTAGAGCACTACAGGGTGGATAGAGACACACTGCAGGAACTCTGCAACCTCTGGCATCCTCAGTTGAGAGGAAGGGCAAATTTAGGGGGAACCAGTACCTGTAGAGACCAAGGTATGTGCATCACTCTGAATTTTAGCTAAAAGAACCTTCCAGAGACCAACAGGGGACATGTTGGTGGTATCACAGGCATCGGCATCTAGAATACTACATCGGTTCCTGAATGCTATGCTACAGCATACCAGTGACTATATAGATTCTGCTGAAGCCCCAAGGACAGAGCTACAGCTATGCAGGACTTTTACCCCATAGCACACTTCCTTGAAGTCTAGCATGCTATAGTCCTACATCAGTTCCTGAATGTTATGCTACAGCATGTCAGTGACTATATAGATTCTGCTGAACCCCAAGGACAGAGCTACAACTATGCAGGATTTTTACCCCATAGCACGCTTCTGTGAAGTCTAGCATTCCATAGTCCTACATCAGTTCCTGAATGCTATGCTACAGCATGCCAGTGACTATATAAATTCTGCTGAACCCCCAAGGACAAAGCTACAGCTATGCAGGATTTTTACCCCATAGCACACATCTGTGAAGTCTAGCATGCCATAGACTGCATGCACATTGAGATCAAAGCACCACTCAGGGAGCAGGAGAGGGTCTACATAAACAGAAAGGGCTTCCACTCCATTAACTGCCCAGTCATGTGTAGTGCTAAGGGAATCATCCTGCATGTTTGTGCTAGCAATTCCGACAGTTACCATGACTCCCATGTCTCACAGAACTCACAGCTCTACCAGAGTTATTCCAGGAGGATATCCCACGAGGCCATTTACAGGGGGATACAGGGTATGCACTCAAACCATGGTTGATGACACCTATCAGAAATGCACACACACACACCCATGGAGGAATGCTATAATGAGGCACATGCTCAAACAAGAAATTATCATAGAGTGTGTGTTTCTGCTGCTGAAGTCAAAGTTTCATAGCTTAGATACATCAGGAAGTGGCCTGCTCTACGTTCGCAATACTCATGCTGAAATTGTCACTGTCTGTGCTATTCTACATAGTATTACCCTGGGAAAACAGCTGCAAAGGGAACACCAAGGGGAAGGAGCATACATTCCACCACCACTGGCAAGGCTAACACACAACATGCGGGTGAGGATGCAGAGGGGGAACCACCAGCTGCAGTGGGTGGAGGTAGACATAGGCGTACACAATATGCCCTCGACCTACCCAAGATCAATGGATATCACATGTGCTGACCACCTAAGGGATACAACTGTCATCCTATTCACCTATATACATACAGTGAAATTTATCCCAGCCAGCACTCAAAACTTTTACTTACCAATGTAATGGCTGTGTACTGCTAGCATCATAGAGTCAGCCCTGAATTACAACAGTGGTAACTGCAGGACTATCAAGGTAACTGTTGAACCTGTAACAGGAAAATAAATGGGTAAGAAGACAGATGGATGGCAAATCCTTGCATACTGTTAGAAAATGTACCTAAGTAGAATGTGTGTGAACTGTCCAGCAATGCCATCAGTATGTAACAAGACTGACTTATGTCGATAGATTTCTGCCATCTATCAGATAACATGCCTCTTGCATCAAAAATACATACAATAGAAAATGCAGTCCAAAGCCTAATTATCCCTATATTTTCACAAGTGGAGTAATAAGCCTCACTGATGTATCAAAGATTTCAATGTAGTAATCACAACAGTAAAAAGTCTGTAAGAAATCAGTAGAAGTTTCAAAATAGCATCACCAATACATATACTAAGCACTCAGATATGCACCCTGTGCATTAGAAAAAAATACACATGTATCCTTGAATACCAAAGATAGAAACAAGGTGATGGCACAGTTATCCTCATTTGCACAGGGTTTGAGTGGGGGGAGCAGGAGGCCAAGGCTGAAATAAAAGAAGTGAGTGTGTGTGACTAAGAAAGACAAACAGGCAGAAATGCAATGAATTATCAAATGGCCACTGGGACAGAATTACCTGCAAGCCTCTTGAATGCCTCATGTATCTGTTATGTGTGTGTGTGTCTGTATAGACACTCAATGTAAAATGTGTGTGAGTGACTTCATGAACATAGCCAAGCTCTGTGCTAGCTCTACTTCCTGGCATGTTGGACAGGTGTGAGCAATGCATGGTACAGGTATCAGTTCACTGTAGTTGCCCCTTACCATGAGAACTGGCTCTGCCAGGAGTTTCACTGGTATGTCCATGCCCAAGGTCAGATTTGCTGGTGCTACCTGAATGAGCAATGTCTTCTGGATGAGCTCCCCTCATGACAACACCAAGGTCCCATGGCTTACTTTGTGTGGGTGTGGACACCAGAACTACTGATGGAGCCGTGGAATAAGTGCCACAACAGGAGCTGGATCGGACATGGCTATGTTGGTGCTGTCTCCCTCCCAGCAGATGTTTCATCACAGACACTTCCTATTCCTTTCTGTCATTCATCCAATCCATTGAATTGGCCACACAGCAAAAGCAGTCATGCACGTCAGTCTTTGCCACATTTAGAACCCTAAGCATGTCCTCAAAGTATCTAGTGAAATGTGCCTGTGCCTCCAAGACAGCCCTAAACATTCACCGGGTGGCATGTAATGACACACCAAGATCAGGAGGAGGGTGGACAACAGGCATCCTCCAAGCACCCCCTAACAACCCTCCTGCATGGCACCTCACCCATACTTTTATGGCCAGAGTAAACTGGCACTGACGCCACAGTAACTAGGCAACCCTGATCAAGTGTGTCACCCTCAACCTGTCCACTATGTGAGGGCTCAGTGGAATGGGCATGCATAGGCATACTGACTGTGTCTGAAGGAAATCCAGGGGATCTGTGAGTCACAACCTCAGTGTCAGACTCAATCTCTACACTTCCTGACTGTGCATCCATTTGTCCATCATCATCATCAGAGCCTACAGATATTCCTATGCTTCCACTGTCAGGATCACATGTGATAATAAGCAGCAAACGAAGGAATGAAATTACTACTATACTAAATACTAAACCAATGTAGATGATAAAAAGTAGGACTAGTCACGCAATCACAGATGGTACAGCAGTACAGACACTTATCACTCCCTCCTCAAATATACAGATAATTATATATTTAAATAATGCTCAATAAGCAAATAAAATGCTTGCTTACAATGTTCAGTTGTCTCCACACTTTGCAGGGAAGATAACCCTGGAAAAAAATGAAGCAAGGAAAGGAGAGCAATTTAGCATCACAATGAGAATAACACAGGGTGATAGTGAATACACAATTGCCTATATGTCCTGTAAGAAATATCCAACGCTGAAACTTGACTGAGATGTCCACCCCCACCCATGTGTACTGAACAACACTCTTGTGTAACTATTACTTATCAGTAGGTACAGATACAAAAAATAAATTATCACAGGAAGTAGTTGTCAAGTTGTATATTTTATTCTACTAGCAAATATAAATGTTGCCATATATAAGATTACTTGGAAGCTGCTCCTGGACACACTTGCCCTCCTAGCCACATCAGCACTAACATTAATCAAATGATATGCAGTCTCCACTGAGCTGTCTGGATCTCTGACAATGGACAGCAACCCCTTATTTGGTGTCCATGGTGGCTTGGTAGCATGACCACCCCCCAAACAGCTAACTGTTCTCAGGCCACTGCAGCTACTGTCCTCCTGAGCCGATGAAATTATATCAGGGGCCAATTGCCACACCTGATCATAATTTCAGCTGCAACCGCTGTCTGTATTGATATTGTTGACTAACTTGTTCCAAATCACCTTTCTGGCAGCCATATCCTCACTACATCTCTTAAGCAGAAAAGCTCCATGTCACCTCAGAGCCTGTATTATGTTAATTGTCCACATCACTGAAAGGGTTTTTTGTGGATTTGTAGGCTTTGGTACCATAATCCTATGTGACATAAAACAGAAAAGTATAAAACAGATAAATATCACATCTAATGTATGTCTTACAAAAAAAAAAATCAGTCGGTGTACCCTTTTGTCAGCATTAAACACTTGACATACACTTCTCATTTAGTACAGCTGAATGTTAGGTAGTTGTTCCACCTCACCCTCACATACAAACAAAGGTTTGTACAAACCAAGGAGTAAGTAATGTATATATATATATATATATATATATTTTTTCACAGAAATATCACGATGCCTACACATTTTCAACAGCAAAGAAGTTAAAACACACTTCTATTTCTAGGCGATAGAATGGTAGGTGGGTTCCCTACCCCCAAAACACCAAACAAATGAAAGTTTGTACAAACCAAAGAATACCACAGAAGTAATGTATATATGCTTTCCACACATTTTTCAGAATGTGTACATATTTTCCACAGGAAAGTCAATTGATGAAAGCTAACCACTTTTCCCTGTGCCCATCACTCCGGTTACCCTGAGCCATCTCAGAAGCATGTCACCAGTGTCAGTGACATGTACATTACATTTCTCTCCAATAACATTGAATATGGAAACATCAATTGTTAAAAAAATAGAGTTGTGCTAAAAATATAACCTGCCTATCTCAGAAATGTAAATGCTTTCCAAAACTGCCTCTGCCAACAGTGAAGTATAAGAAGTGCATGCAGATAAAAGTTCCATTTTCTTCTGTATGTATAAATACATTTGTAACATTTTACAAAATCTAGAATGTACCTCAATAATACAAGCATACCTTAATCAAATTATAAGCCTTCTCTGTAGAGAAATCACTTTTAAGGAACACCAATCTGTTTTGTCCAAATACCCAAGTCTCCTCACTTTCAAGTTCACTGACTACACAGTTACCATGTTATAGTGTAATTTCAGCCCTCTGAGAACCATGAAGATGCAAACAAGGTGTGACATAATTTGAATTGCTGAATACCAAACTTTTGATTTTGTGTATCAAATGTAAACATAGTGCAGGCCGATGTAAACATAGTGCATGCGCTACATTATTGTTCATTTCTAATGGCTTTCAGTTGTGAATGATTAGTGTGAGATAGAAGGAAAACACAACGACAATTCAGACACCCTTCACTGTGGTGGGTGTGTCTGAGAGCAGACACAAAGTATGTAGCTAACTTCAGTGAGCTTTTAAGTCAAACAAAACAGCACATATTTATCATTTTTGTTCACTAATAGCAAAACTCTCCTACCTTTTCCTAAAACTGTTGCTCACTGTCATGTATTTTTATCACCCATTTAAAAATAAATGCTACAAAATGCCCTGTACACTGCATGTCTGAGATTACAGCAGAGATAAGAGAAGAATGAACACAATGCAAAGAGAAGACAGAGCTGCATTTGTGTAAACATATTCAGAAATAGTTGTGTGATTACTCATTGCACTAAATATGTTATGTACAACAAACTGAGAATGCACAAGTGTATGTGCTGTTAATACTGTAGAGGAAATAAGAATTTCTTGTATGCACATGATTTGATTGCTGTTGCAAAGTTGTGTCTGTGACAAACACAGATAACATTCTACAGTGGTGTGTTTTGTTATTTCATTATTCTGATAGTTCATATCCAGAGCTGTGTAATTGTTTAACATTTGTTTAACTTTTTTTTATTCCATTTCTTGTTTCCCCTCTTTTTAACATTTGTGTGGAATGTGGCTTAGTGCAAATGTGGTTACATGTATAAAAATCCAAAACTTAATATCAGTTGCCTTAAGAAGAACAAACACACTAAGCAGTATTGTGTGGTGGTCAGCAACTTGGATGATAATGACAACAGAAATTATACCTGTGATCCAACTGTGTGTGTAACACAAGGTATTATTAATATGTTGAGGTACAATAGCTAAGGCAGGAAAACTGTGGTTCAAGTTCTGCATTAGCTATTTTTACTGAGGAAGGATCATAATGAGTATTAACAGTCAGAGTATAAATTTGCTTTTGCCTGTGGCTCACCTGTGGAAACATGGTTCACTGCTTAAGGAAAAATCTGAAACAATTTTATTTGCATCACCTTCCTTTGTACAAATAGACTAAGTAGCAATGTGTGGCCTTCAGCACTCTGGACAGTATTGAATGAAAAAATACACCAGCTGCCTAGCTTTCACTGTGCTACCAGGTGTAAGTTCAAGACCAAAACCCAAATGAGCCAGGGTTCTAATCCAGTGCACTCCACTCTTTATTAAGGGTGTTCCACTGTATTCTTTTCACAAAAAATAATAATAATATAAAGATAATTATGCATAACAATAACTATGTATAGCAGGTTGATTGAGCATACACATGGTATCATATGTATTATATGTATGTATTTTCAGACCTGGGATGGATTTCATAGTTTACAGACAGTCATCTACACACCTTTATAACACAAATATAACTGTAAAACAGAATGTATTTCATGGTCTGAACCAGAACTCAAAAATCTTCTCAGAAAGTAATACATGTTTATGCATTTTCAGTATAAAATTGTCTTTCAGGTTCTCCCATTAGGGATTGCACAGCAAATCGCCAGTTCTCAGATTGATTGGCAGTGGACTTTTTACAGTGTTGAGTTGCCAGCCCATTGCCCAGCCTTCACTAAAGGCACACAGATACATGCACCTACTGCATGTCTTTAAAAATCATTTGACTGCAGGGAGGACATGCAGACTCCACACAGAAGATGTACCAACCAAGAATCAAACCAGAGAGCCTCTTGCTGTAAAGCGACAACCCTGACTGCTGCACCACAATGGTAGTTATGCATTTTTAATATATTGTCCCAAATTACTGCTGCATCACACTTGAGAATGCATAAGCCAGGACTGTATCATGTCACACAGTTGCATGGTTAAGTGTAGTATAGCAACAGTCACTTGTTAAGGTGTTTATTATTAATGATCATATTTGGCAAACACTTCTTCTGTGGCAATGAGGAAAAAACACATGTAGAAATATATGTATTCCCCATTTTACATAATTTTGACAACCACATTGAATAAATCACTTTTATCAGCATGTAAGGCCCCGCAAGATATGTGTCAAGTCATAAAATTGATCAACCTAAATTCAGGTTTTAAAAGCCAAGTCATTTAGCATATAAGTGTTAACCATTGGACAAACTGTTGTCAGGCATAGTAGCAGACATGCCATAAATTAATTACAAATGTTGCATTACACTTCCTATTTCATAAACTATATTCCTGTTTGTTTGGCACCATTTCTTTCCATGCAAACATTACAGAAGCGTGGTTGGCATGGCTGTGCGGGTTTGCACATTGGCCATAAAACATGATATCATGAATTGGCAAAAAAATACTTTTACTGTTGTTGGAGGAACTATGCAGACATGGTAGGAGCTGGGAAAGATGGTCTCCAATTCAGGGCTCAAATGTGGAGTGTGAAGGAGTAAAAGATATTTGTTACACTCCTCATAAAGTGTTACAGCTCTAGGCTGCTGCAGGGGGACTATACCAGTTGTCAGTATAAGCCTGAGGTTTGGAACAGCCTAGCCAAGGCTGTTTTCAGTGTGAGTGGCATACCATGCACTAGGGGGGCAAAGCAGGCACCATTATAATGACCTGAAACAGGGCAAGGAGGCACAACTCAAAAAGTGGTTGGAAGAGTTGAGAACTGATAACATCAACAGTTGTGTAAGTATACAGATAAAGCAATGTTATGGAAAGCTGTAGATAGTCAAGACTGGTATGCTCAATACGTTCATGTCTCTTTTCTCTCTTTTTTTATTTTACAACTGCTCTGGAACTTTCAGCAAACAGGAAGGCACATGATGAAAGATTAGAAAGACTCAGAGAGGAAAGGGGAATGTATGCTGCACAAATGGACATGATTGTATTAAAATTATTCCTCTTCTATACATTACTAGCAATGTAAACTTTTAGATCTTAACCATAACAGCAAACATGCATGTTTTTTTTTTCTGTACCTCTTGGTAATTGTATTAGACAAGTGTGATAGTGTATTCAGATTTGGTAAGTTCAATTCCCACAACTAACAAATACATTCAAATTACAAAAATATCATTTTTAATTTTAATTCCACCAAAAATGGCTTTAATACCGTGTTGCTAACTTAATTTGTATTATCTTTAAAAGAATATATGAAATATCTATGTATTGCAAGGATTACTTCTTACAATTCACAATCCTATTTTGGATTTTAAAGCTGTATAGCTAATTTAATAATAAAATAATATTTGTTATAATGGTTCCTCATCTGTTTTTTTTTTTTTTTGCTCATCCCATCCCTCATCTCTTTTTTTATATGCGAACACACCATTCTGATGTCATACTTTTCGGTCAACAAACAGAATGATTTTCAACACCTACTGCTGTGGCTCTACTGTTTGCTCCACCAACACTCACCATATCTGGGACACAACCTGTCAGTACTGCCTCCTCAGCCCCTGCACTACCTGGCCCATACACATAAGGTAGCATTTACGTGGGTACTGGGGCACTGGTATTCTCCAGGAGTATTGGTGGAGGTGGGGATTACATTGTCTGCCAGGAGCAACTAGGGATGGTGCACGAGGTAATAGAATCTCAGACTGGTGCCGGCCTCAGCCATCTGGTGAACTTTTTCCTTAGAATGCAAAAAAGATCCCCATGTCAAGCAACTCCGCAGTTAGATGGTGAATGGGACTGTGATGACAGTTCTGAGGGTGAGAAGTAGATTCTTACTGTTCCTATGCTTGAGGAGCATGTGCCTCAGATGTCTCATACTTATCCCCAGTTATGGTGTCCCCCAACTTTTTCTGTCCATCACCATCCCTGTGTCTGCCTTGTCATGTTTGATTGTACCTTTCTTCTCACCTACCCTACCTACCTGATCCTGACATTTTTATGTCCCTTCCCCAACATTCCTCTCTATTTGAAATCCCTCCCCCCAAAAATGGGCACCTGTTCCACAAATTAAATGTAACATACATAGCTCTCCACTTTGCATATGCATCTTCTTGACAAACTTGATTTGGTCCAATTGACTATACAACATTATTGCATTGTTGTTACCCATCTGTGTTGTGGTGACTGTCCAAACTCATCTAATTTTCTCTCCATGTTCACATTACAGTGTTACAGAAGTGGATAGCTATGGTTCTTTCCTAATTTCCTCCTGCAAATTCCTTTATTGCTTCTCATTTGTTCTTCCTCATTTACTCCCATTTCACCACTTACCTAACTACCCCACTTTCACACCTTTTATCTGCTTAAACAATAGAGTCACATACCACACACATGGCTATCAATGGCCCATAATAAAGCCTTCACATTCTATCTTCTGCATTTGCTCAAAGTTACATCTCACACCAATGCTGAGCAGCTGTGAATGGCTCTTCATGTCCTATTGCAAAACCTGGTGAGTTTTTGCATTCAGCCAACTAGTCCATTTATCTCTGTGCTAAAGGAACACAGAGTTAAGCCAGAGTCAAGACAGTACTTTGAAACATTTACTCTGACAGTTATTTAGACTGCTGAATATAACAAAATGCAAATTCCTCTCTGCAGTGCTAACATAAATTACTTAACTAAAGTTTTTTTGACAATATATTCAAGGGTTTGATTCCAGGTAAAACTATCATCATTTCTTAGTGTGATGATGCACGTGTATGATATATTTAATCACCCACATATTAAAATGTACCAAATATATGATTCTTCTTGGAGATATATTGAGCATTGCCCAAAAATTAATATGTGAAGTGACATCCACCCCCAGTGCTATCACATATTTAGCTGACCTTTTTCTGCTTGCCATAAGCCTGTTGTTTCTTTCCTAAGCCTTTTCTACCCATATATCACTCGCCTCATGCTACACAGCATGCAATGTTGATAATGACCCCAGGCCAAAAAATGACAATTAATGTGCTATTAAAAATACATACAAACACTGCTAGGTGTATGTTTGTTTCTCCTTGTATTAATCCTATCACTTCAGCTCATCTTTACGTGTGCACATCTATTAGGTTGATGGATGGTGTCTGCCAACTGACTTGACTGTGCTGATGGATAATACTAACATGCTACCTTAATGCAATAGTTAATCTGTACTCATGTACTGTGCAGTGTTTATCTATAGGATTCTGTCTGTGATGTGTTCATGTGATGATGGATGAAATCTTCATCTAATGTGATGTGGAAATTGTCCTTATTGTGACAAGCCATACAGCACACACTTTTCATGATATATGGCCATACATAAATAGGTATCATGCCTGCTGAGTTGGAATAATCATTTTAAAACATGTACCACCCCCTGTCATTTCTGAAAAGCTGCACACACAATTAAAATGTGATTTGCAGTGAGGCCTGCCAAGCAGCTAAAAAGTTGTACAACTGTGTAGAAGTAGGCAATAATGATAAAAATTGCAGAAGACACATTCTTTGCTGTAATAATTGTTTGTCACATTTGTAGTAATGATCACATTTACATAGCTAAGGCCATCCTAACACCATCTGTAAAAAAAAAAAAAAAAAAAAGAGAGAGAGAGAGAACAATCTGGATTTGAGCCCTGTGTCATCTAAGCTCTGATCAGAATCTTACTGTACTTACACCTAGTGCCATAGAGAAAGCTAAGAAGCAGGTGTATTTATTACATTCAGTACTGTCCAGAGTGCTAAAGGCCATGCATTGCTGCGTAGCCTGTTTGCATGAAGGAAGATGAAGCAGTAGAAATATAACAATTTTTTTCTGTTTAAGCAAAGAACCACAAAAAGGGAAGACAATAACAACAGTTATTGATGTCATAAAAGTTATGACATAATATTTCCAATATAAACTACCGTATGAACAACATAGAGTCTGTCAGCTATTTCTACCATAACAGATATTCATAACTACTTCTCAAGTTCAAGTTGTATTCATGAAATGTGAATATCACATGGGCTAACACTTTGCTGTTGTTCACACAAATTAATTTCTTGGCAATGCGCTGTGCAAATAGGTTGTTCCTCTCACCAGACACTGATGCTGTCATCTGCTACAAAGTGTACTCTGCGCAGTTATCCTCCATCTCATCAAAAGACATTCATAAACTCAAATGAAGTGAAGGGACATGTTCTTCACTGAAGACATATTTACTCAGACTTATATGTGCCCTGCAGCAGTGCACTTGTAAAGGATATCTCAGTAATTAGTCCACTGTCAAGTACACTACAGAAATAAAGAACACAATTGCATTGTTACATTTGTTATGGGCTTATACTGACACTGGACATTGGTCATCACTGATCAAAACACATTGATATTACCAGAAAAATCTAGTACTGTGGACATCAATTCATCAGAATATGAACACACATGCATACTGCTGTTTCCAAAGTGTGTGTTTATCTAAACAGCATACTTACAAAGTAGTACATGTATGTCTTAGTTCTACAACATGTATTTATGACAGCTTATTTCACCTAGGTTATCGCAAAAGAAAATCTGTAGTCCGGACTTTGGACTTTGGACACTTTCTCATAAGTATATATGTTACCTGCAACATTATGATAATGTCATCCTGTATAAAGTCCACTATGAGAATGACTGTATCAGACTTCTGATCAAATCTGTCCTCAGTCAACTGCTGTGTGTGTGTGTGTGTGTGTGTGTGTGTGTGTGTGTGTGTGTGTGTGTGTGTGTGTGTATGTGCAATGGTATATTACTGTCAGTATATGATCTTTTTCATCTCTTTTCATTTGACTCCCACTCACGAGAACCTTTAACATAGCCCCAGGAATCCAACATCCCCCTTTTAACATCATTTCTGCAGAAAACTGGAAGATGTCATCATCTCAAAGATGTGTACTAACATCTTGAAACACAGCCCTTCTGTGACCCTCCGCAAGCCATCTGCAGAACATTGGATGTGTGCTTGCTAATCTGTTATTGGGTTGTGCACATGTGACATATGGGCAGAGGCAGTATGTAATGCAATCAAACACAAACACACATATGAACATACCCCTACAATCTTCCATCACATAGGTATAGTAATTTTGGTTTAAAGGCTATAATAATTGGTAGGATTTTATGTGATGTTGGCCAATAGCTTAGTAATGTCCTGTGACCATATGAAGACTGCACATGTCAATGTTGCTGTTATCTACATGAGCTATCATGCGATATGGATGTCTGGCAGCCCTACAACAGTGCATTCCAATCTTTAATCTGAAGAAATGTATTGATGTTCACTGCTACCATTTTGTTACATGTTCCTTGCATGACAAATGTAGTAATATTCCTCCTGAGGATTGTTGACATGGGGTAATGCTATGTATATTGTTGCCTTTGTAAGGTATGTGTTCTTATAGTGGGGTATATTAACATTCTACACATTTCTCATTCAACCACCACAGTGGCACTTGCAGTATGGCACATGTGTGCATGTGTATACCTGTCATCATGAAATGCTATGTGACATACATCAGTATAACATCCTACTACTGACATGGGCATATACTCTTTGTTTCATTCACATATTGTAATGCTGTTATAGACACAAACCTATAACAAGTTAGATTCACTTGCAACATTAGGGAATTCACTGTATGCACAATAGTGTTACTCTTCACAAGGATTACTCAGGTGTACCCCAGCAGCATTGAGTGATTGTCAGCATTTTTGTCATTAATTGTTCTGCATGAACCACATCCACCCGATTTTGCATTTATCCATATATGGTATCAGGGCTCTCACACACACACCTTTCCAGTGATAGACATATTGGCATATGATGTACAAGTGATATAATGATGTGAAATAGGTAAAGTTGTATGGCTGTATTAACAGTTCACTGTGCAGCATGTGATGTACACCCAAGGTTTTATTTGGAGATGTTGTCACAAATCTTTTTTTTGAAGTAAGTACAAAATCTTAAGGGCAATGCACAGCTATGCACACAGTTGGTTGTGAATGGTACCAACAATACTCAATTGGATACAGTAGGCAACATGTTAGCTGACAATTTGGATCCAACTTCACCCCCAACCTATCCCGACTGGTCTTCACACAAAGTATCATTACTCAACATATTTTTTCAATAGAGTAGCTAATCAGTGTGCTTCCTAAAGCAAAAAATACTGCATCAATAAACCGTAACAAAATCCCAGATTTCCTTATCAATAAATTAAAACATGAAGTGGCAGATACAGTTGGATTCCTACTTACCCACATCCTCCAGACAGACTATTTTTTGGCAGAATGTTGTACAGCAACAGTCATCTGTCTAAACAAGGGAGGTCCATCACCCAGCACAGGGAATTATAGACCCATAAGACTGACTAGCCTCATATGAAAGCCAATGTAAAGAATCATTATGGACCTTATCAACAAGAACCTAGTTAATTACCTGACTATGTAAACAACCTATTTTTTGGTTTGTTAAGGCTAAATCAGGTCTGATAAATCTTGTTGACTTCTTTGAGAAGGTCACCAAGGCCAAGGATGGGAGAAAGAAAGTGCATCCTGCCTAACTTGACCTGGTCAAGGTATTTCACATAATTTCACACTCGGGTATTAAACAGAAATTGTCTCAACTGGCCATAAACTACTATGTTGCCAAGTGGGTAGCCTAATTGTTCAACAATAGGACACATACTCTGAAGATGTTTGAATTTACCTCTGCAAAGAGACCAGTGACCAGTATTGTACCAAATAGTTCAGTATTAGGGCCATTCCTGTTTTGTATTTAATTAACAAAAGTCAAGGCAAACGTAGACAGGCTTTTTCCAACAAACTTTGCAGAAGACTGCAATGGTGGACAGTCCTTGAATCCAATAATCGTAATGATATACTGCAGAAAGTATTATTGCATACAAATGATTGGTACTAAATGTCCAAAAAGGCATAATTATTCCCTTCAGTAAAGCAAATACCAAAGCTAATTACAATATAGAGAGCACACTCTAATGGGTAGACCTAGTGGTATGTGATCTAGGTACTCAGGTAGATAGTAATCAGGAGTTCGACCACCATATGTCCACAGTGGTAACAAATCCCTTTTGTGTGGCACAACTCATAAGTAAGGGCATGTCATTTAGATTAAAGGATGTTATAATTCCATCATACTCAGCCATTATCACAATAGTTGAGAACAATGCACATTTTTGTATGTTACTCAATACACATCTGCAACAGATGGACCAACACCAGAGAGTTTGCACAATGAAGATACATGATGTAAAAGACAAGTCCTGCGTGGAAAGATTGAAAACCATATCAATGTTTTCCCTACAGATTACTAAGGGCTAATTTGTGTCTGCCTACAGGGCAGTCTACAATCTGGATCTGATAGAAATGTTGCAGATTCGCAAAGCAAACTTCATGAGGGTCAATCATTCCAAGAATGTTCACCTAGCTTCTGACATAATAAATCATGTTGGAGAGATAGAAACCTCTCTCAGATACAACCTTCCCATTCATGTAAAGCAAAGGCTTTTCCTGACCCTATTCAAGTGCAAACTACATCAATGGATAGTTAAAGTTAATTGCACTCCTGGCATTGCACTTGAGGCAAAAAAACCATGAAATAAAAGCTGGATATAAAAACAAAAGCAAAAGCCGAGTCCAAAGGACAACAACACAGCCAGACTTAATATTCAAACCATGTTTAATTTGATTGCACTTATGTCCCTCATGGATAGAGGCAGTTGCTCTTAGTTAATATAGTACAGGCTCATACCTGTGTCAACTTTGTTCACATAGCTATTTAAAATTATGAAACTCATGTTAAATATGGCTAGGCTTTTATGTCATTGTGGAATATTAGCCTAGTACTCCTATGAACCTATGAAGCCCAATTGTTATCCTAGGTACAGCTATAGTGAGTGTGCAGCATCACAGGCATAACAGTACATCACATCAGTATTACTACGTGATAGTTTGCATGACCACATATGCATGAATGTAAGGATTTCATGCCAGTATATATTTTTCACTAGCAATGTTTGAGGGACAGTGATTGTATGGCACATGTCTTGAAGTGTGGCATGTGCTTATAGAGTGTGCTCTATGCATTGTTTGGTATGTGACCAATATCACAGTGACAATTTCCTTACTCATTGACACTAGACTTTGCAATATGAACATGGCCATAGTAGACGCATTGCCATCAGTCTCACATACTGCTGTGCCATTCATTATAACACATCAGTTCTTAATTCACACATCTATTGCAGATGCTTCAGATAGTATTCTTTGATATTACATGTGGCAGATGCATGCAATACACAGTTGTGTGTAGGGAATCCACTCATAATAGTGTGTTGCTTGTAAATGTTATCGTTATGGTCTATCCTATGTCAGCCAGGGATGCTTTAGTCAAGAATATTACATCTGGCACAGTGAGCTTGCATACATCTTGTCACCCATACAGAACTATTCTTTGGTATACATACCTGTTAGGAACTGACAGTGCAGACTTCACTTTGAGGTGTTGTACAAGATGCATGTGTGATATGTCTTTCTGTGTTGCACCCAGTAATTACAGAGATCATTAACAGCATTGATAGTATGAGTTTGATTCTTGAAAGTGTGGCTTGTGGCCTGTCATGTAAACCTCTCAAATGGCTAGGATTGCCCCTGAATTTAACACAAGGTTTAACACTGCCCCAACTAACCCCTCCAAAGATAGTTTATTTTTGGGGTGGTGAATTCCCTTTATAGAATACTGTCAATCATTATAGCTGTACTCTTCAACTCACATATTCTGGCAATGTCACGGATTAACATTGTTAATAATTAAAAAATATTTTATCTAATGTCATCTACTTATCCCCCCAATTCACACATCCTGACTAGCAGCAATGTACGCTATTCTACTGCATTCCTGACTGAAATTGGGTGTCCCTATTAACCCACGGGTCCCTATTATATGAACGAAAAATCAAGATCTCGAACGTCTGAAAATTGAAAAATTTCATTCTTCAAAATTGTTATTGTGGGGGGCACAGCCCCCCACACCCCCTGCTAATTATATATACCAACGCCAAGATTGCAGTACATTGAGGAAAGGGCAAATAGGTTCATAGGTTCATAGATTAGTATTAGGCTAACTGCCCTTGCGAGGCATTTTAAGCCTAGCCAATTATCCCTTGTGAGACTCAAACCCTGCACCTTGTGTTTGTAAGGCAAACACCTTAACCATTAGGCCACCCTCCCAACCCCAAATTTTCCGATCTTCACTGTACCGTGATCTCACAATAGCGATCTTGAAGAATGGCATTTCTGACTTTTAAGCCATTCGAGATCTTGATCTTTTGTTCATCTTAACACACTGGGAAGAAAGTATGCCAAATTATTTCATCTAATTACCACCCATTCCACACATCCTGACTAGCAGCAATGTGGGCTATTATACTGCATCCTTATTGAAATCTGGTGTCCTTATTAACCCACTGGGAAGAAAGAGTACCAAATAATTTCATTGAATCCCCCCCCGCCCATTACACACATCTTGACTAGCAGCAAAGTGTGCTATTCTACTGCATCCTGACTGAAATCAGGTGTCCCTATTAACCCACTGAGAAGAAATTGTGCCAAATAATTTCATCTAATTACCTCCAATCCACAAATCCTGACTAGCAGAGATGTGTACTCTTCTACTGTATCCTGACTGAAACTGAATGTCCCTTTCAACCCACTGGGTAGAAAGTGTGCAAAATTGGTTCATCTAAGTATGTTAATCAGCCCTGCGGCTTTACAGTGATCTTAATCAAGCTGTACTTTTTTTTTAAATACTGCCTACTAAGTTTTTCCCTCTGCTACTGGGAGCATGCCACTAGGGAACTCAGTATAGGCTACAATGATCTTAGTTTATAAATGCCTATAGTCACCCAGTTTTCAGGCTGTTTATAAATGGCTCCATTTCCTTCTATCTGTACATAAGCTTGTGCTTACTTTGCTTCTCGGACCATAGGCTTTACTTCCATATCTCTGGGGTTGGCTTTTCACAATTTTAGTGTGCATGCTAATTGCCCTTTGTCAGTGACTCTCTGAAACTAAATCAACACTGTAAAGGGAAGAAAACTGTATGATACCTCTCTTGCATGCAGTTTTATTCTTCTTTTTTTCTTTTTGCACCCTGCAGCTTACTGCTGCTCTAGACCGCAACAACAGGTAGGTTTACTTTGAGTCTACATTCATCCAGTAGGTAGGCTCGGCCTGCTCTCCTAAATTCTCCATATTACTTAGCAATTCCTGAACACTGGGAAGTGGCCCCTCTCCCTCATGCCCCATAACTTTTGGATTGCATATACTTAGTGCACTGATGTTTTGGGAGCCATTTTTAAAAGACAGTAGGATGAGCCGCTAGCCAATTATCCAGCAGCTCGTATGCTCCCAAGTAAGTATCTGGTCTACACTTTTTGCACATTACAATTGAAGAACTGTTTTATTTGCAGCTACCTTGCACATGTTATCCCTAATTGTATTTGTAATTAATCAATAAGATAATTGTCTGTGAAGGTGAATGGTTGTTTCCTGGGCTAGCCATTTTTGTATGATGTTTACCTCTATCTATTTCACAGCCCTCACAGCCCTCAGACAAGGTAATTTCTTAGGGCATCCAACTAGTAAAATTAAAAAGGGCTCTCACTCATTTTTAAGGAAAAAAGTATTAGTAACAAAAGAAGAATTAACATTATATATGTGACTTCAGAGCAACTGGTGGTTTATTTTTGAATTGCACATACCTTGATTGGCACATCCCGCTCCATTCACCCTACGGGCTCACTCTGGTCCCCTACCCTGCCCCCAATTTCCACCCACCCCTGTATAATCTGAATTTATAGGTAACTTATTTTACTAAGACCCTCTCTTCATCCTGTCATTATCCAATAATTATATCCATCAGCACAATCTACACATGCCCTTCCACTTCCCATCACTCCAGCTCACCAACCAGTTCAATATCCATGCCCATATCTCCTACTTACCCAACTCACATCATTACCAGATATAAATACCTCCTCTAATCCCACAACCTCACTCCCACTTTGTCTCATTACCCCCAGTCTCATCTCCACTATAGCCTCCTGGGATTAACCTCCCTATTCACTTGTCTCTCCATAGCCACCATTAGCACCTCTTATCACCTCACAAGCACTCACTGTATCCACCCCAAATCCCCCACCCTAACCCACAACATTACTATCACCCCAACTCACAACAAGCATATACCCCACCATATACACCCAACCTCCCATATTCCATGCCCCTACCATGTACCACTTCTATAGATCTAAAAAGCAAACAAGTCTACAATTTCACTACCTAATCATCCAATACCTAAAAACTATTATCTATATAACTACCCAGTTACTACTAGGAGCAGACATGCTCTCTAACCCTGGGCCAGCAACCCCTGCTAAAAAGCCATGCACCCATCACTATCCAATGAAGCACAAACCCACCGACTTACTGATACTAAATATGAATACCCACAGTATTATGAATAAATTAAAAGACCTTCATGCTGCCATTTCCTTATATAGCCCTGATATTATTCTCATCACAGAGACGTAGCTTAAACCACATATTAAAGTTAATTCCATCACCCCACCTGGGTATAACATTTTCAGGGCAGACCAGCTACATAAAAGAGGCAGAGGCTTAGCTCTACTTCACAGAACTAACCTACAACTCCACTCCTTCAAAAGGATTCCCCCAACTTCAACAATGCAGAGACTCTGTTTGCAAAACTCTCCCTTAACCAACATAAGCACCTCAACCTACAGGATATCTTTATACCCCCAGGTGACAACTTATCCACCCTAGAATCCATACTTCACTGGGCCTCATACTCCTTCCCTCAAGAGGCTGTTGTGCTAGGTGTCATAAACATTGACTGGAACTCCATCCACTCTCCCACCCTCACCCACCACATTAACCTGTATAACTTCACCCAACTTATAGATACTCCCACATGCATTGATAAGGCCAGAAAAAGAAAATCTATAATTGATTGGATCCTCACAAACCAACCAAATACTGCCCATCAATGTGGCACCCTACCAAACTCTCTGAGCAACCACAGCCCCAGTTTTATCCTCATGCACAAATTTAAAATAATTAACTCTCCCTCCCTTCTACAAACCCAGTCTAACAAAAATTTTCCTAAAGACAACTTCATAAGCACATTGCAACAGGCTTACCATCAAACGCTTTCTTTAGACAAAGCAGTTGATTACTTCAACTCCACATTCCTAAATATCCTCAACCAACTAGCCCCCTTAAAAATCAGGATACTTAGCAACCCCACCCCTTGGGCTCCAGAAAATCACAAAAGTCCTACTCAGAGACAGGTTTAAAGCCTGGAAAACCTGGTACAACACAAGATCACCTGCAGCTAGCAAACCTTTCACGAGCTCTGGAACAAAGCAAAAAAGCAGGTTAGACTCAATAAACAAAATGATTATATCACTCAATAAAACAAAAACAGTACTAAACCGCAAAAATTCCAGGCAACAGTAAATAACATCTTACAGTCTGGAAGAAGCACCACTCCCACTCCCAATATAACAGGTACAGACGTGGACCTAGCCTCCAACTTTAATAACTATTTCACCTCCTCAGTACTCAAACTCTTAAACAACATCCCTTCCTCCAACACCTCACAACCACTTCAAGCCCAAATCAATACCATACCTTTCACACTTAAGTCTGTTTCTTCCTCTACTATCCAAAAACTCCTAACCAAACTCAAACCAACCACCCTTGCAACCGATAACCTTCCTGTCGAAAACCTCCTAATTGCATCCACAGCTCTAGCCTATCCCATTTCACTTCTAATAAATAACTCCATCACTGAACACACCATTCCATCCCTGTGGAAAACCTTATATATCATAACACTCCACAAAGGTGGTCTCTCCTTAAACCTATCCAACCATCAACCAACTGCAATTCTCACCTCTCTCTCAGATACTAGAATGATGTATTCATCACCGGTTCCTCTCCTATCTCCTCACCAACAATCTTCTCTCCTCAACCCAACATGGATTTTAGCCATCCCATAGCATCACCACTGCCCTACTCAAAATCACCAGTATTATCAACTCCTACAAGAATCTAGATAAATTAGACTCAGCTACCTTCCTTGATTTATCCAAGGCATTTGACAGTCTCATATAATAAACTACTGTCTTGTCTTTCTGACCTCAGCCTTAACAACCCCACCCTACTCTGGTTTAAAAGCTATTTAGATAATCACCAACACTCTGTCAAATGGCATAACTCTATATCTCCCCGCACTCCCAACCTCCTTAGGTGTGCTGCAAGGATCAATCCTAGGGACCCTTATTTTAATATCTTCACAAACCAACTCCAGTTAGCTACCTCTAAAGCCAGCATAGTTCAATACGCTGATGACACAGTTCTCATATGCTCTGCACCCAACATCCAGCTTCTCTAATAAAAAGTCCATAAAGGCTTCTCTGAAAAAGAGAACTGGATTAACAACTCACAACTCAAATCCCAAGAAAACACAACTAATGCTATTCCACTCTACTAAAATGAGCAACCGTACTGTCTCTATACTCTCGGCCAACAAAACCCAAATCACCCCTGTCACTGAGGCTAAACTCCTAGGAGTTACCATTGACCAGCAACTCAAATTCACAAAGCACATATCAACAACCATCACTAAAGTCCACAGAAATCTAGGTTCTCTCTATTGCTGTTAAAGTTATCTAACTCCCAAATCTCAAATTGCAATAGACAGGACCCACTTCCTATCTACTCTACTCTACTTTATGCATCCCCAACTCTAACTAATCTTTACAAACCTGACTTTAATAAACTTTCCATCTGTTACAACAAAATCACTAAATTTGCTACCAATGCCAAATCACGATACCACCACTACTTTTCCCTACAAGATTTGAACTGGCTTGAAATTCTGAACCTATTAAGGTACTATCAACTCAGCCTAGCTCATCTAATGCTGTACTATCCAGAGAAAAATCCTGACCTGACTGGCATGCTGAACTTCTACAATTCAAATAGACAAATTCAGTCCTCTAACAAAGACTTAATTGAAACCATCACATGCAAAAACAACTCCGGGGAATCACTGTTTGCCCATTGAATACAAAAATATGGAAAAACCTTCCCCTTGACCGCAGACTAAAAAACTCCACACCCTCCTTCAGAAGTCTACTTAAAACATACCTCTTCACCAACCAAATTTTCTTCTCTCTGTAAACTTATGGAGTTTTTCTCCCCTGTACTCCGCTAAAAATGGACACTTGTTGTCCAGTCGGACTATCCTGGCAAACAAATGTTAAATAAATAAATAAACAATAAATAAAATCTATTTTAAGATATGGTTCTAAATGTAATGTTTCATATGTTATAAATCCTAGTTGAACCAAAAAAACACTTATAGTTAAAATAGACCTCAAGGTCCTGACTGGTACAGTTTAGTGCTCTTTGCTCTGTGCTGCATATTTTCAGTGTGTTAGTAAGCATCTTGCTATACATTCTATTAAGTCATTCTGTTTAACCCCTGTGCAGAATTTGCTTCTTTTTTCGTTTATCATTATAGTAGCCTGACTACTAGAGTTCACTGTTTTTTGTTGAGTGCTGTTTATTTTCAGGCTGTTAGTAAGCATACTAATATACTTAATGTTAAGCAATTATTTTTAACCCTTGTGCAGACTTAGCATTTATTAGTCTAACATTATAGTAGCTTGATGTTATTGTTGCAATACAGTTGGTGGATATTTACTGCTTCTGTTTCTCCTTTCTACTCTAAACTCTCACTGGCTTGGTTCTTCATCATCACTTGTATTACATACTTACATTTAATATTTTATTTGTCTGTTTCCTCTCCTGCTTGCTACTCTCTGTGTCCTTCTCCACTCTATTTTATCTCAAGCTTTATTTCTTCCTATTCCCTTGAATCTCAAACTTACATTTACTTTTTATTTTCTTTCAGTTACCCCCCAATCCACACATCCTGACTAGCAGCAACATATGCTATTCTACTGTGTCCTGACTGAAATTGGGTGTCCCTACTAACCCACTGGGAAGAAAGTGCACCAAATTATTTCATCTAAGTATGTTAATCAGCCCTGCGGCTTTACAGTGATCTTAATCAACCTGTACTTTTATTTTTAAATACTGCCTACTAAGTTTTTCCCTCTGCTACTGGGAGCATGCCGCTAGGGAACTCAGTATAGGCTACAATGATCTTAGTTTTAAAAAGCCTACAGTCACCGAGTTTATCAGGCTCTTTATAAATGGCACCATTTCCCGGCTGTATATTAGAACATTACCTCACCATGATTTTCGCACAGGAATGGGCGTTGCCTACATGATTGACAGGGCACTTGTTGTTGCATGGAAAACATGGCTGAATGACAAGCCATGCAGACTATTCAGTGACATGCTGAAAATTCATTGTCTGACCATTTTTAACACACTGAAGAACTGAGGGGGCTGTATGTCAGACTGGGGAAGAGGCAGCAGTCAGACAACATTAAAAATTGGCACCAGTATCAGCAGGCACAGGAAAGAAATGTAGGTTCAACTATTAGCTGGTCAGAACCTTTGTATGTCCAAACACAAAACACTTGAAGCAAAACAGATTTCTGTGGAGGATGAAAAACACTATTTCTAAGTAAGGGCAACAGTGAATTATTCAAGAAATCAGAAACAAATAAAACGAACTGAGCACTGGCTGCACGAGGCACACTAAAATATTTATTAAGATAAGTGCTTTCGTCTGGTGCATGTCACCAGACTTCTTCAAACATATGAATACATTACCATGACAGTTTTATATCTGTAGCTGATTCAAACCAACCAATTAAAACCCAAATCCAATTCATCCTTTTCCTTTAAAGAAACACTTTTTCATTATTGTAAGTTAAAAACAAACACACTTATGCATGTTAAAATCTTTTACAAAACACTTTGTACAAACTTAGCTAAATAAATATACCTTCATTAAAATTCATAGAATATGTATATGCTAGCTAACATCTCATCTATCATAGACCTTTAATTTTGGCGCACTGGTGACAGATACCAATTCATTTAATCCTGGGGGGCTACTTGCATTGGCAAAAATTTGCCACCAGGTATCCCTGGTCTCTAAATATACTTTCCAAGGTCCTCCCCGGTTATTAAATTTGACTTGTTCCAAAACCACAAATTTAAAGGCGTGTTGTTGATATTTTTTAATATGCCTATATAAAGCATTTTTCTCATTAACCTGTCTAATTTCATACGTGTGCTCATAGATCCTCTGTGCCAATTTGCGTTGGGTTTTACCTATGTAAAATGCTGGGCAGTCCTTACATAATGCCAAATAGACCACTGCCTGAGAATTACAATTATATTTTCCCCTGATGAATATTCTCTTATCACAGATCTGCACATAAGTTGTAGACAAAATATGGCTACATTGTGAGCACATACCACAGGCTGCCACTTTTCCTTGTACCCTACACTTGCCTGATCTTAACAGAATGCCTTTTAAATTCTGTCCTCTCCTATAAACTATATTCAGACAATCCCCCAGGGCATTACCCAAATTTTCTTGTAAAATATAATTCCAATTTTTTCTGATAATGTCCTGAATTATTAGCATGTCTCTAGAATAAGCAGTCACTAGGGGGCAAAAGGGTACACCTCGTCCTTGTGATACATTATTATCATTATTATTATTGTTTTTATTATTGTTACTATTATTCTTACCATCATTCTTATTATTGTTACTTGTACCAGGCATATCTTGATTGTATACCCCTTCTTCATTTACATAGGACACTATTCCTTGAATTTCTTCATACCCATTACTATTCCTACTCAAACCCAAAATATGTTTATAAACCGGAGTTTGCTTTTTATAAATAACTTCACTCTTTATATTGTTAATCAAACCCATTGGATAACCTCTCTCTATAAACATTATAGACATTTTTTCACATTCTTCCAGGAAGTCCACAAATTCCAAGACCATGCGGGCCACTCTTACTAATTGCCCTTTTATGATCCCCTTTTTTACATGTACAGAATGATTACTGGAAAAATGTAAAATACTATTAGAGTCAGAAGGTTTTCTGAAAATAGTAGACTTTATACCCCCTTCCTGTTTTTTAGAGATTATGACATCCACATAAGATATTTTATCACAATCATACTCATAAGTAAACTTCAGAAACGTTGTACTCAAATTAATGTACTCCAAAAATTGGGGGATCAAATCACATAGTCCATTCCATGCCACAAATAAATTGTCCAAATACTGGACGTATAAGCACATGTACTTAAAAAAGGGGGATGGGAGTAATATTGTTTTCTCCCACCAGACGATCACTATATTAATGAAGAGTGGGCCACACGCTGACCCCATGGCCACACCCTCCACTTGTTTAAAATAATGGCCTTAAAAAATATATAATTATTTTTTAACACTATCTCCATTAACTGTGTGTAGACATTAATGAGATCTTGATCCAATCCAAATTCCACCAACAAGAATTCTGAAAATCCTTCTAGTCCAGTCTTGTGTGGGATACAACTGTACAAATGTGTGACATCTATTGTTAAAAAGATTCCATCATTGAATGGAAATAAGTTATTACACTTTTCCAAGAAATGCCATTAATCACGACCAATATGTGACACCCCAAGCAACCCCTGCTTAAGTTTGCTGTCCAAGTACTTTGCTATATAACTTGTCTTGGACAACTCAGAATCAACTATCGGGTATAGGGAGGATTAGTTAAGTCCTTGTGAATTTTCGGAACTTCAAAAACCGAAGGAGTTTTTGGATGTTCAGTGACCATATATTTATATTCATCAATGTCTATTTGTCCCTGTGTCACCATGTCAAACAATTCCCAATCTATTCTACTATAGGAAATATTGATTTCATTTACTGAAGCCTCACAGCATGCGTCACTGTAAAGCATATTAAACATTTTCTGCACATAATCATCCTTAGATATAATAACTATACATCCCCCTTTATCTGGTTGCATGTATCTTAAATCCTCATGTTCTTTAAGCTCCATCAAAATATTATTCACTTCCTGGGTTAAATTACTTCCACTCTCATTGTTACATAAATAATGATGGAAATCCATTTCACAAGCTAATTCAAAACCCCGTAGTACTGGATGTCCTTCAGGGTTAAAAGTACTAAGCATTCTAATACTCTTGACATTATTCCCACTATCATTAGCATAATTTCTATGCAAATACTTCAGATTTAAATTTCTCACATACACTTTTAAATCGCAAATTAAATTGGTAGTATCAGTTTTATTTGCAGGTACAAAATTACCACCCTTACACAACAAGTCAGCATGTTCACAAGAAAATTCAACGTTAGTATAATTATAAACTTTAAAATCATTTGCTGTATCCAAACTAATTTGAATACAGGCAAAACAGTCACCTCTGAAATTTGTTCCTGATGTTAATGGGGCCCCTCTTCCATTTGCCTGGAACATATGGGCTCCAATTCACCTGTCTCCATTTTTTCAGTCTCTCCGACCTTCTCACCACTGGCGAATCTAAAGGGTCTTCTTTTTCATTGTTTAGACCATGTCCATTTGTAACTGCCGAACCTGGCCCATTGTTGTTGAAAGTCGGTTCCCTTGTCCTGATGGTGGGGGGTGGGGTGATACACTGTTCCATTCTGATAAGCTCACCTGCACCTGTCTAGTTTTTTAGATTTACGGTTAGAAATGGATGCTACCATACCATCCACTTCTTTAAAGACAGCTTCATACTGTGCTTTACAACTGTCGAGGAACCCAGAATTATGAATAAAATTTTCCAATTCCCTTATCTCTACATGCAAAGTAGCAAGCACTATCTTATTGTACTTGATTAAAAGTTCCATAAGCTCACATCTGTGCTGGTCAAACATAGTGAGAAACTCCAAATGTAGGGAGGATTACTCCACCAGTCCAGTAGGGTACCTCTAATTTCTTAACCCTTTTGGAACCTGCTTCAGTTTTAAACATTCTGAAAAGTATATATTTTCTTGTTGCACTTTTTTATAATGAGTTATTTTCTCCTGAAATTCATTTAGTTTTAAAATAGTAGGAGAAACATTACCCTCATTCGCCATCGCAGTTGAAACATCCTTGTAGAACCAGGAATTCAATGTCAACAATAACGGTCTCCTTCCATTCAGTGGAATACCCATGCCAGGGCCGGCTTCACTAGATGTAGAAACTGCGGCTTCTTGAAAACCAGTCCCAGGCTCATTCCCTAGGTGTCTTAACACCTCAGGGGTCAACCAATAATCCACATCTAATCGGCCTGATCCATTTTCCCTGATAGTCTTGAGAAGCAGCTGTTGAACCAAAGCAGTAAGATTTTTCACTAAATCAGATAGTAATCTGAATTCAGCATGTGTAACACCGACTTCTTCATGGTTGTTGCCTTCAGCCATAGTGCTCCCAACACCTAACACTTGTAACACCACAAAAATCACAAAAATTCAGAAAAAATAAAATGAACTGAGCACTGGCTGCATCAGGCACACGAAAATATTTATTAACATAAGCGCTTTCGTCTGGTGCACATCACCAAACTTCTTCAGACATATGAATACATTACCATGACAATGTTATATCTGCAGCTGATTCAAACCAAATATTTAAAACCCAAATCCAATTCATCCTTTTCCTTTAAAGAAACACTTTTTCATTATTGTAAGTTAAAGAAATACACTTATGCACATGTTAAAATCTTTTACAAAACACTTTGTACAACCTTAGCTAAATAACTATACCTTCATTAAAATTCATAGAATATGTATATTCTAGCTGACATCCTCATCTATCATAGACCTATAATTTTAGCGCATTGGAGATATATACCAATTCATTTAATCCTGGAGGCTACTTGCATTGGCAAAAGTTTGCCACCAGGTCTCCCTGGTCTCTAAATAAACTTTACAAGGTCCTCAATGTTTATTATATTTGACCTGTTCCAAAACCACAAATTTAAATGCGTGTTGTGGGTATTTTTTAATATACCTATATAAAGCATTTTTCTCATTAGCCTGTCTAATTTCATACTTGTGCTCATAGATCCTCTGTGCCAATTTGCGTTAGGTTTTACCTATGATTCCCAAGTGGCACCCCTTCATTTCCGATTTATTCGCGCTTTTTTTTTTAATTTTTTAAAATTTGCGTACTTCGTGAACTGATGTCATCATGTGCTCGATGACGTCAGCTCCACCAGCCTGTTGGACTTCAGCTCGCATTCGTACGTAGCACATACCACGTTTTTCCAGCTCTAGTTCAAATGCATTTGCGAGCGGCAATTACCAGAGCTAGAAAGGATTGGCTGGATCTTATTTAGAAGAGGAAAGGAGTTTGAACATTGAAGATGCTGGCTGGATGCTTGAGGAAAGGAGTTTGAATACTCTGGCTGGATTATTTATTTAGAAGACGTTGGCGCGCTGGCTGGAGATTTTATTTAGATGGAGTCGGATGCTCACTGGATGTATTTAGAGGTAAAGGGGTGTGTGTGTGTGTGTGTGTGTGTGTGTGTGTGTGTGTGTGTGTGTATGTGTGTGTGTGTGTGAGACAAGTGAGTCAGCTCCTCAACAGCTAAAACATACAGATGGCATAGCAGGAGCTTCTAGAACAAACTGTTAAATGAGCAATGTGTCTCTCAGGTAACCTGTTTTACAGGTGAACATGTTCACCCATTCATAAGTACAGCACTTCATTTCTCAGTCAAATGATGGGGGAGCCTATAACTGTTGAAAAATCCTGATTCATTAGTTGTCTGGCCCTGAAGTGACATAAAAAATTATTCTCCAAGTTTTTTCTAGTCTGATGTGGGATAAGATGACAACTCTTGTTACAA
This sequence comes from Protopterus annectens, assembly GCF_019279795.1. NCBI lineage: Eukaryota > Metazoa > Chordata > Ceratodontiformes > Protopteridae > Protopterus > Protopterus annectens. The sequence goes on from NC_056745.1 coordinate 1,286,165,002, forward strand.
CATTTGTATCTGATTTAGTCTTTATATATTTGAATCCCTGTTCCTTTCCCATCCTAACCATTACTGATGCATTCATTCATTCATTCATTCATTCATTCATTCATTCATTCACGTTCCGATAATAACTTGTTGTTAGCTAGGGTCATCAGTGAGAATAAAACTAGCTCAGCAAGCAAATGGGAGTAACAGAGACTGAGTATAAAACCTTGATGAGATGACAACCATTGGAAAATGCACAGATAAACTAAAACAAAACACACAGACAATTTAAGATGATCATCAGTTTGCATACTGAAGTGTTTTTGTGATATGGGATGAAACCTGAGACACTAGTCACTAGCAAAAACCCACATAGACAAAAGGAGGGCATACAAACTTAACACAAAAAGCCCTTCAGCCAGGGAGAAAACCAGACAATTTAGCAGTGCAAGGCAACAGCGATAACTGTTCCATCATTGTATGAGCAAGCTACTATTTTTTTTTTGTGTTTTTCTAAATGAATCATCTCCTCTTAAGTCATGCAGATTGGTCTCACTGCAATATATGTGGATGTGGTTGTGGTTGTGTTAATGTGTGTGTGTCTGTCATTTTACTATACCTGGTGGGTGCATAACATGGTGGTAATCCAAAATTTAAAATGTGTAAACTTTCAGATTGATTAATATTTTCAGGCAAATCAGTTAAACACAGATCTTTGAGTGGAAAACTTCCCATGATCATTTTTACAGAAATGGTAAACTGTCTAGGCTTGACATTTCAAGAAGCTTGCATATATCATAATTTTAATTATTTGTTGTATAGATCTGAAATTGCATAAGGGATACATTATTTTCAGTTTTATTTGCTTGATATATGTAGTCAGAATTTGCACAACAGAGCAACCCATATAATGGTACCTCTGGCTTTTATTGTTTCCTAACTCCCTGAGAAAATAATTCACTAAATGCTAGCCGTTATTTTTCAGTCTTGCTATTTTTCAGAAAGCTGCTGATTTGGCTAAGTAGTATGTTGCTCTGACTGTAGTGCATAGAGTCCAGAGCTCAAGACTTGCTAGTGAAATGCATGTTGATAACACACCGTTTTATTCTAGCAACTTTACAAAATTATACAAGCAATGTTTAAAATGTGTCCCTGGTTTTTGACCTTTTGCCCCCCCCCCAAAATAAAAGAAATTGAAAATAAGTGTGAGAAGCTGTGCAAGATGCCTATGACTTACACTGCTGTTATTCTATTTATAGTGTGGATGTGAAAGTAGACTTTTATGATGGAAATGTTCTGAATTGGGCAATTTTGTCATTACTGGTTCATGCATTTTGTTTCATTGCCTACAGTACAGCCTACTGGAAAAATGTTTAAACCATAAATTTAAAATGTGCTCTGTCTAACAAGTGTGTTGTATTATACAAGGAATATAATTTAATAAAGTCAGAAAGGTGCATCAAAGAAAAGAACACATGTATGTTTCTTGTTCTGTGTGCAAGAGGCCAATGATTTGAAAATAGCCCAAAGGTAATCTCTATCCACCACTGACCAGATGCATTTCCTTTTCATATGGTGTGGGTTTCAATGAATGTGAGTTTCAAGGGCAGGTAAGTTTTAATGCCAAGTCTATTTTCATTGTGAGACAGTATTGCTTTGTTTACCCGATGTCTCTTAGTGTTTGTGTATTGCTGTGCTGTAAAATGTAAAAAATAAAATCTAAATAATCATTCTAGAAGTAAAGCAGTATGCACACATTAGTCTTTATGATAAATGGGGTGAAATAGCCAGGTAATGGAACATTGGAATGGCTGCAGGGGACTCTGGTGCCATATTTTCGTTGTCTGTTCTTCAGTTTAGCTGTGAACATTGGTATCCCACGATTCCATTGGAGTGGGTGAGTTTACATAATTATATATGCAAATTATATGTTAATCAGCATACCGATTTGTACCTATTTTTCATGGGCGTGGTCCAGATTGTTGATGTTTCCAGGTTGAGAGGTATGTCCTTATGGGGAACCTCTGTGGTCTCTCCAGCTGCTGCATGTGCTTTGTGAGGTATATGCTGAAATGGGTGTTGTACTCGATAATGGGCCTTATAAGGGAATAATACAAGGATGTTATGACCTCCTTGTCCCTAGATGAGATATCCTTACTTATGAGGTGGGCCATGTAGAAGGCTTTCTGTACAACAGAAGAAACATGGTGGTCAAACGTCATGTTGCTATCAAACTAGGTATCCAAATCCCTCACAACTGACTGAGTGCTTAGGACATTGTTATTAACGTGATCATTTGTGGGGATGTCACTCTCTCCAAAGGGGATGATGATGCATTTTTTGGTATTCAGCTTGAGGCCAAGTTTCTGGCACCAGGCATTTGTCTGAGTGAGACCCTCTTGGAGGATGTCGCATCACTAGAGGAATTGATGCCAGCTTCCAGCTTGCAGTCATCTGCAAACTTGGTCAGCCATAGCCTACTGGTATTGGCCTGCACCTCAGAAAAGAATATCCCAGATAACAGAGGCCCAAACAAGGAACCCTGGAGTATGCAGCTTGTTACAGGTCTACTGCTTGAGGTGGCTTCCCCTATTTTGACTATGTGGGTTCTATCAATAAGCCATTTTGCTACTCATCTGGTAGCATATGGATTGACGCCTAGTTGAGAGAATATTTATATTATGCTTGAGCGAGGAATAGTGTCAAAGGCTTTGACCAGATGCACATAGATGGTGTGCACCATCTTCCCTTCAACCATGTCTATGGTAACTGTCTCAAAGAAGTCGACCAAATTTAGCAGACATGACCTCCCCTTGATGAAGACAAACTATTTGGGATCAAGTGTTCGGAGGCTGCCAATGCCCTTGTTGATGAGGTCCATGATAATCTGTTCCATTGCCTTGCAGATCAGGCTAGTTAGGCTGATGGGTCTATAATTTCACAGATTGGTGGACACTCCACCTTGTGCAAAGGGATCTCAGTGGCTGTCCTTCACTCATCTGGAATGAAGCCAAGTACTCTGGCTTTGGTTGAGTAGTGTGCCAAGTGGTGCTGCAGGTTCCCACCTGAGTTCACATAAGATGCAGCCTGGGATGTTATCAGGTCCCATGGAAGATGTATTTTTTTTGCCTTTGAGAGAGCAGTGATGACCTGTTTTGTAGATATAAGGGGAATGGGACAGGTACTGTTAATGTCCTGATTTACTAATGGGGTGGCAGAGGGGTAAAGATTTTGCTGAATCTGTCAGCCAGCAAGTTTGCAATATCTATGGCATTTGTATATGTAGTGTCTGAACAGATCTGGGTACTTCCTTTGAGGTTGCGGACATAGGTGAAGAAGACCTTATGATTATCTCTAGCCGATGTGGCAAATTTGGATTCAAAGTTGGCTTTGGAAGATTTAACTAATGCTCTTATTTGCTTGTTCAGGCTAAGAAGACTTTGCTTCCAACTGGGCACCTGCTCCTTCTTGGTCTTGGACAGCAATTTTTTTTTCCTTTTGTTATAGAATTTATTTATTGCAGATGTCCACCAGACAGTTTTACTTTTCCTTGCAGAGGATGATTTAGTCCTGTCTGGTATGCCTGATTCCATGCAGCTGTATAAATAGTGTAGTTTTGGATATTGGTGCCAGTTACTACAGAATGGGAGGGGGCTGTGAAGCTGTTTATACCATCACTCAGGAGGCTGTAATCAGCTTTGGAGAAGATTTTAGGTCTGAACCTAGCTAGAGGCGGGTTGGGGGAGATAGCAACTTTGAAAGTGACTGCTTTATGGTCAGATCTTACCAGGGAGGATGATATTATATGGATGCTGCAGTGGTTACTCATGTTGGTTAATACCAAGTCCAAGATACACCCCTTGTGGGGGTATCAAATAGCTGTTCCAAGACATCTGTATTGACAAAATCAAGGAAGCTCTGGGCATTTGTGCTCTGGCATTAGTCGTTCTTCCAGCCTATGTTTAGGAAGTTAAAGTCACCTAAGATCAGGGTGAAGGGTTGAATCTTGATAGATTTGAACAGATGCAAATAGTTGTACTGGGCATATTGAGTCAGATTTGGGGGCTGGTAGTTAGCTATGATTTGAACAGGGGTCTTGTCAATGGTTAACTGCACCTGGAGTGCCTCCTGTGTGTCATGCTGTTAGACCAGCCTGGAGGCGTGTATGTCTTTAATGTATATTGAAACTCCACCTCCTTTTGCTTTATTGCCCACAGTTTGGGGTCTGAATGTATGATAGGATGAGTGACCAGGTAAGGCTGGGGTGCTGTCCACACCTTTGAACCAGGTTTCTGTGACTGCACAGATTTCAGCATTTTCCAGAGTTAAGAATGCTTGCAATGAGTGCAGTTTCATGTTTGGACTCCTAGCATTTAGCAGCATGACCTTTAATTTGTGTTTTGTTGAAATGTTTATGTTGGTAGTTTTAACTTCACCACTTTTCCTAAAAAAGGCACTATAGGGGAGGCAAGAGCCTTCGCCAGAAGCCCAGATGAGACAGATGCAGGCCATCTCTGGCAAAGCATTGTGGTCTGTCGATCATATCTTCCCAGGCTGTCAGGTACTGGATGCCTCTGGAATGACACCAGAAACTAAGTCAATTGTTAAAATCAATCATTTTCTGTTTGTATTGAGGCATCATTCTGGGTGTTGGCAGAATGCTGCTTAAGGCTAGGGACATACCTGCTTGGGACACATAATCAGTGAGCTCAATCATGTCTCTCTTCATATAGTCCAGAGAGGTACACCTCAAGTCATTCACACCAACATGGACTCTGACAGAGTCATAACAGTACCTGTTATTAAGAGACTTGAGTGTGTGCGTGATATGGTGGATTCTGGCACCTGACAGACAACTAACTGTGACTTTCTCCTTATCCAGCCTGGTGAAAGACACATCTGTGTGTCTCACAATGGAGTGTCCTATGACTAATATCTTGGGTTTATGGTGAAGCCTTAGTGGTTGTGAGGCAAAGGTGTGTGGACTATGCATGGTATGTGGTGTGGAGTGCTATGGAGGTTGCTTGTGATTTTGCCTCTGAGGTCTCCTTTGTTTGGGTATGTTTATGTGGAGGATCTCCACATATGTAGGTATATGTTGTATAGGTGTGAGTGATGTTTGAGGTGTAGTGATTGTGTTGATATCCTTTTCAGTGCCAGAAATACTGGCTTGAGGGGGAGAGAGCTTGGACTCTAGGTTCCTAATGTAATTGCATCTCTCACAAATTGTGCTTCTACGTGGTAGTAGTAGATGATTGACCATGTACATGAGGCAGTTGCTACACTGTCTCAGGATGTCATTATCAACCAGACTGACAGGAGAAACTGTAGAAAATTGTCCATCCATATTTGTTAGAATCTGAGGGAGAAACACCAGGCAGAGCTAAGGGATGGGCTTAAAGCCAAAGTGCTTAAAACAAAACTAACAGCTTAGAATAAGACTTAAGAATAACACTTAATTTAGACAGGCTATAAACAAGCACTAAAAAATGCAACAGAACAGATGCAGTTGAACACTTTAGAGAACAGGCAGCAAGTCACAGGAAGAAGCAAAGCAAGATGAAGTAACAGAGTAGCAGGAAGAAACACAATTAGAAAAATATAAGCAGCTGAATAATAAGTTTTTTTTTGTTTGTTTGTTTTTTTTTTTTTTATTAAGTAAAAAGGGTTTAGAGCAGGAACAGAATATAATTCAAGGTTAAGGGACTAAGGGGTTGGCCTTCCCAAATGATCTTTGTACCAGGTAGAATGAGCTAATGAGATGGGATTTGGAGAAGTGTCTCAGATCAAATTTACAGTAGGAGCGAGCAACTGCAAGAGCCACCACTTTAAAAATAGAACAACAGTAGGATGAGAGAGTGAAACAAAAAAGGTTTCATCAGAGATCAGAATACAATGCCAGCAAATATATAAATAATTCTGTCAAACAAAAATAAGACAGTGCAGAACTATGAACAGTTAAAGTGAAAAAAATATATACTTATCAGCTCAGCTCTATATTTCCAGATTGATTGAGAAGCACTGTTGGTCAGAACACTAGGAGATTCTAGCAATGGTATTCAGGGGTTTACAAAAAGGGGATTTTTTTTTTTTTTATATCAGCAAGCCTCGAGACAAGCAGATAACACAAAAGATGTTAGACCAGTTTTACCAACTTTAAGAAAAAGCAGCAAAAGGGTGTGAAAGAAAGTTTCAGCAGAGATCAGAATTCAATGCCAGCAAATATATAGATGATTCAGTGAAGCAAAAATATGACAGTGCAGAACTATGAACAGTTAAAGTGCCAAAAATATACTTGCCAGCTCAGCTTTATATTTCCAGATTGTTTGAGAAGCACTCTCAGTCAGAACACTAGGAAATTCTAGCAATGGTATGCCCGAACACCCTTCTCTAACCCCTCCCATATCTCCAAATCATCCAATCCTAGCAGTCCCCACGCACCACTTACCAATCTCTTATATCTTTCCTCCCCCTCACCTACTGCTTCCCACCTGCAAATTCCAAAAATAACTTAAACTTTCACCATTTACTAACCTAATACCGTATCTTCATACCTCTTCTCAATCAGACTCTTACACTAGATATCTCTAATTCCCTATTACTCGTGGCTCTCACACACAATACTCCCCTTCTCTTTACCCCAGCTACCCTACTGCTATATTTTGCATTCCTTACATCCTATCAAACTATACTTAACCACAGTCATCCATCTCCTTTATTCTTTACCCCTCTTGAAACCCTCCCCACCCATCCTAATCTACCCTTCTCTTTTCAACTCTTCCTGTACTCATTTCACAAACTTAAAATTTTCACTCTCTCAACTACATCCCTCAAACCTAAATACAATCCATACTCTATTTTTACCCCATAAAGCCAAAGCCACTCTTAAATACCCTGCTACTAGGTGGCAAAATTTACCCCAATCCTGGCCTCTCCTCCACATCTACTACTAATACCTACCCAACCAAACATCTCTCTATATATGCCATTAACATGCAGAGTCTACCTAATAAAGTTACTGAACTTCACTCTTGTATCACGCTGTACTCCCCTCTTATCTTAACACTATCTGAAACTTGGTTACAACCACACATCTCTGATACTGAAATTGTACACCCCCCACTACAATATTTATCATCTAAATAGAGCTGCAAAAAAAGGTGGTGGAGTTGCAGTTATGTACTCCAAGCACCTTAGCCTATCCCCCCCTTCCAATATCACAGCCTACCTTTCACTCTGCCAAGCTACTACTTCTTAAATGTCACCTGAATTCCCAAAAAAAACTTGCCATATGTATGTATGTATATATATATATATATATATATATATATATATATATATATATATATATACACACACACACACACACACACACACACCACCTGGAAACAGCATTACTGTCTTTGAATCTATCCTAAATTGGATCTCAATACATATCTACTATGAAACCACACTACTTGGAGACGTTAATGTAGACTGGCAAAACTTTTCTGCTACCTTTCCTACCCTACATATTAACCTCCACTGCTTCCACCAACTTCTCTCAAGTCCTACTCAATACAATAACATAAACTGAAACTGCTCCACCTTAGACTGGATTCTTACCTCTGACCTTGCCATGTATAATAACCCCAGTTCCCTACCCAACTCACTAAGTGACAACCTCCCTATTTGAGTTGAAAGATACTCCCCTCAATTACTTAAGTCCCACCATATTAGAGACTGTCACAACCTCTCTTCATTTAATACTGAATCATTTAATGACAGGCTCGCTGCTATTAACTGGATCCACCTGAAGTACCTTCCCCTCAGTTATGAAGTTCTACATTTTAATACCACTTTTCCTGATATCCTGGACAGTATAGCTCCCCTAAGAAAAGTTAGGATCAAAGCAACTTACTCTCCTTGGCTCTCTAAAGACACCCTTACTCTCATAAAAACGAGAGACAATTATTGGAAACAATGGCTAAAAACTAAATCTGCGCAAATTTTCCAAAAATATAAAGAACTTCAAAACCTTTTGAAAGCAAGTAAAAAAAGACAAGAAAAAAAAAATCTATTACAATACCAAATTCACCCATACGTCTAACCCAAAATAATTCTGGCACTCTATCAATAAAATAATGCACCCTTGTAAACCTACCACTCTCATTCCCTATCCTAACAATCTTCCACAAGAAATTGCAGCCTTACTTAATAACCACTTTACTGAATTAATTCAAAAACTAACCCAAACCTGCCAAAGCTAAACCTTTTTCATACCATACATGTCACTAACAACACCCTCCCTTTCTCTCTTAACCCAGTCTCCACTCTCTACATAAAGTCCCGTCTACTAAAATTAAAAACGTGCTCTCCCTCCACAGCCAACCTCCCTCTCCTTTTTATTAAACTTGCAGCTCACTCTATAGCCTATCATGTGTCAATTCTAGTTAACATATCTATTCAGGAAGCCACCATCTCCAACAACTGGAAATTGTTCTACACCATGCCACTTTACAAAGCAGGTAACTCCACAAACCAATCAAACTACAGACCAATAGCCATTTTCTGTCCACTTTCCAAAATCCTTGAAAAATGTATCCATAACCAAATCCTGAAATACCTAACTGATGAAATCCTTCTGACCCCTTCTTAACATGGCTTCAGGCCTAATCCCAACACTGCCACTGCCCTCCTATTTTTTATCCAAACCATTACCAAAGCAAGAGACAAAAATCTTCTTGTATCTTCACTCTTCCTTGACCTCTCTAAATGTTTTGATACTGTCTCCCATACCAAGCTAATTTCTAAACTAACTGAACTTAACCTCTCCCCCTCTACCATTCAGTGGTTCTCCAGTTATCTCTCTAACTAGCTCCAGTCTGTGTAATGACAATCTACCTGTTCCCCTTTCCTACATATACAGACTGGTGTCCTCCAAGCCTCTGTCCTTGGTCCCCTCCTATTCAACATTTTTACTAATAAACTTTACTCCTCATGCTCTACCTCTACTCTCATACAATACGCCAATTACTCTACTCTTATTTCTGTCTCTGACAACATGTCTATTCTTCTTTCCATTATCCAAAACACTTTCTCATCTGTGGAAAAATGGCTAACATCAACTCATGCTTAACCCCAAAAAGACCAAGCTCCTATTATTCCTTCCTAAAACTCTTTTCCACCACAAACTTACCATTGCCATCTCCTCTCTTGATAACACTCTTATCAAAGCAGAACCACACACCAAACTACTTGGCACTATAATAGATGACCAGCTAAAATTTGACATCCATATACAACACTGTATTTAAAAAAAAACAACCAGAAATTGGGCCTTCTCTATAGAAATAAAAACTTCCTAGCTCCCAACTCCAAGGCCACTTTAGCTCAAGCCTTCATCCTTCCATGCCTTCTTATACATCCCCAATTCTTACCCATCTCCAGACATCCCTACTAACCAAATTTGAGGAAACCTATAACAATATAGCCAAATTTGCCTGTGACCAACCATATGAATCTCATCATTGCCTTGTCCTGAAAAAACTCCAATGGCTCAAATTCCCCCAGCTCCTGCTTTTTTCCCAACTGCAACTCACACACTCCATACTAAATGAATCCCAGGCCTGTCCCTCTCTTTCATCCATAGTATCCCCTTATAGCCCAGCTATCTCCCTTTGTAGCTCTGACCAGAACCTTCTAGCCATGTATAAACCAAATAAAAATACTGGCAAACTCCTCTACAAACACTCGGTGTCCCAAGGTTGGAAAAAGCTTCATCCTGACATCCATAGCATTAACAGCACCAATCTCTTCAAAAGTGAACTCAAACATTACCTCCTTAACTCTAGAGCCTTTCCCTGCCATAATCCCTCTTCATTTTTTCATTCCCATTCCATCTCTCTTCTACCTCTCTTGTACTTTTTCGGAATACCTTATCATATTCTCTCCTTTCTAATACTAACAAAATGTATTATCTAAACCTTATAATACCCACCCTCTGTGCATAACAAATGTCATTCAATCTGCCAAAAATCTCTATAGTGTCATCATACTACCAGGTAAAAAGATATGCCTTTACTCTCTGCTTCCTCACATTATTCAACTGATTTACCAAAAAGTTGTAAATATTTATTTCTTGTTGTTCTACACAGGATGTATAATCTATGTACTTGCTATATCAACACTGAATGTCAACACTTGCACTCCTTGTTCATATAATTTGTACATGTACTCTCTCTACTTTATATTTCAGTCCTGCATGCTAACATTTGTACTCTTTGTTCATCTACTTTCATGTAAATAATTAATTTCATTTTTTCCTGCAAACTGGAGCTTTCTCCTTGGGTCTCAACTGAAAATGGGCCACTTGGCTCAGCTGAACTAACCCAGTTAACAAATGCTGAATATATAAATATACAAACACACAAACAAATAAATAAAATTGTTTTTAATTGTGCTTGCTTCTTTCATCAGTTGTCCATTTGCCTGTTGTCATGTCTCCATGATTGGTTGTAAGATATGGTGACATCTCAGTCATATTCAAGCAAGTCATTTTGTAGATCTTCACAACATGCACAAGCCCCTCATTGCATATACTATCCTTGATAAATATCCTCTCCAGTGAGCATGAGAGTGATGTTTATATCACAGCCATTCATCTCCATTGACATGTAACCTTGTGTGACAGTCACATATAAACTATCATGTATGATGATATAAAAATACTCATGCAAGAGGAGTAAATAGCATTACTTACAGTGCTATCTACATATGTGCTTAATGCTATGCTACTGACTTATCTTTGACATGTATATACATTGGCCTATCCTATCTTGGGTACATTGCCATATTTATCATGCCCTCTTCCTCTTTCTTCATTCCTATCATTCATGTCTGTGGCCATTATAATCAGCACACTTTCCCTGCCAAGTGTACTTACGTTTCATTGTATTTGCCCTTGCTGTTCACCCCACCATCTGTTATTTCAGTCTGCAAGTACTTGTAGTGTACATTGCATTGAGTACACTTTTCTATAATGTGTTACCTTTGCAGTTGTTGCAGTATTTTCACCCCTAGTTTTCATCGTGGCTGTCTGCACAGTCTCATAGAGCAGGTTTGGCAAATGTGTATGCATGTTCTTTCTGCATCTGTGCTGCTCTGCATGGTTTCCTGGCCAGCAACACTGTTGCCACTTGTTCTCACGTAAGCACGATGTGTGGCATACATACATGATTAGCACTGCTGCTCATCACGCAAACACGTAAACTCCATGTAGGCTTTGCATGAAGCCTACATGAAGCTTATTGAATCGACAGGATAATACTAGAGACAGTTTAAGTGTATACAAACAAAGAAAAATCACTATGGATTCAGGGTCTTCATTCTAATTTGAAAGAAAAGCAGCTTGGCATATTCTTACTATAGATTGTCTTGCCAGAGGTAATGTTTTGCATCATTGTTTGACTCCCAAATTTTGAAGTAGTTAAATATAAAGCTATAAATTATGAATATTTATTTGTTTGTTTTACAATGTTAGCTTGGTGGATTGGCTGGTTTGTTGATCCTTTTCAGCCATGACCTGGATGTATATGACAAATAGGTTGAAATAGGCTTGAATGGATACAAAAATTGAAGAGTGCGGAAAGAAAATATTTATATGAAATATACTTATGTTTTGTTAGAGCAGATGTTTAAACATTTTTCAATGGTATGAACAATGTTTAGAAATGATAATTATGCAAGTTAGGCAAATTAACAGTATAGATAGGAGGAAAAAAGACTTATGGATTTTTTGTCTTCATCATAGTTAGAAAGAAAAGCTGCATGCTGTAATCTTACTACAGATCGTCTTGCCAAAATTAAAATTACTCTACCTGGTTCAAGCAATCATGGCAGAAAATAGTTTTCAAAGAAGTACAAACTGTCAAGAAACTAAAAACAAAACTGTAACTCATGATATAGTTACTTCCTTATTTTACATTTGTTAACTTGATTGTTGAGCTTATCTGTTGACTTTTCTGCCTTGATGTCAGCCTGTATGGCAAAAAGCTTGAAACATATGTACATATCTAAGATGTGAAGCACAATAGACAGCCAGTGTAATAGTATATGCAGTACTTACATGGACTAAAGCAAATGCTTAAAGTTTGCTCTATAGTATGAGCAGCACTTATTGGTTCATAAGTTCATAGGTAGGTACTAGGCTATTAGCCCTGGGGCCTTTATAAGCCTAGCCAAAAAGGTTCCCTGGCTTTTGCTACCCAACAAAAATATTTTCCTGTGCCCCTGTCGAGCAGTGCCACAGAAGTGATCCCCAGGGTGAATTTTTTATTTCCCATCCAGTCATCAAGATTTTTCTTAAAGAGGGCCAATGAGGAGCTTTGATTGACATGAATGGGTAGTTTGTTCCAGAGTATGGGAAGTCTCTGGGACATGAATCTATCCCTCCAGCATGTTCTGTTTATTGTGGTGACAAGGTTTAGGTCCCTGAAGAGTGTGGGACTGAGAGATTAGGATTTCTTTAAGTGTAGCATGTCCAACAGCTCCGGGTTATATATGGGTCTTATAGAGAATTAAAGTAGGTATTTTGCAGTTTAGCCAAATGAGAGAGTTCATGTGGTTGGTGGTTATAGCATTTTAAACTGGATGGTATCAAAGCAAAAGGACTGCATAGAGGACCTGATTGTGATTAGAATGGGGCTTGTTATTTGTCTTCTTTGGAAGAGAGATCCATATAGCAGGCACTAATTCTCTCTGTAGTACAAAGACAAATGGGGGTAGTGCAATGCAACGGTAGAATATCTGCTGCTGCTGCAAAAAATGAGTAAAATGTTCAGGAGGTATTTAACAGTAGTCTAAGTGGATATGAAGAAGATGTGAGACAGCAATATGTGAAGAGGAACCGAAAAAGAAAAAGAAGAATGACGTTTTGATGATGATGATGATGATGATGAGTGCACTGAACTATGTGAGGAGATTGCAGTGATGAATTCTACTGTCTGAGAGTTTAGTGAAGAGGTAAATGGAGATTGGTGTTGGATGACTGGCCAAGAGCTATTAGTGGAAGGAATATTTTAGTTTCTGGACGAGAACTGTTTTTGTCGTAAAATATCTGATATGGTAACAGTTTATGTTACCAGAGAGCTTTATTTTAGATCCATTCTGTGCAACTATTAAAAGACACTGGACACTCTAGCTCAGTACCTAAAGATGTACTATATTCCTGTCAAATGGAGTTGTCGTTGTGGTTGGATATATTTAATATACCTTTACCAGTCAGTCATTCAAAAGCTCTGATCTGCATCGTTTTGTTTTGCCAGAGCTAAATTCTGAGTTTGCATTTTGGCCAACTTCTTCCATTTTACGTAAGGAAATCATGTTGCAAAAGTGACTGTAGATATTTTAAGTGATAGAATATCAAACTGACTGTTACCAGCATACTAGTTACGTAGTTTATGTTAGATGGAAATAAGTTGATAAGTGGTGAGAAAGCAGTAGGATCAAGGATGGTTTATTACAGGATACTGTAAGTAAAAATAGTTCATAAAAACGTGGTGTGTACAAATTTTGCATAGGAAAGTGATCAGTTAAAGTAATTAGAGAAGAAGAATTAGGAATGGCCGGAGGGAAGGGAAGTCACTTGGATACCAAAACATAGAGCTGACAGGGGTAGGGGGCTAAATGAGAGGGCTTCTCTCAAGCCCATATTAAAATCACGTAGCTAGACCTCTATGATGTAGGTAACAATTATATTCAAAGTTTCGTTTGTCATATTTTATTGATGTCTGCATGTCAATTTAGAAGACATGATTGCTTTACAACTATTTGCTGTGTTCCAGAGGTCAATGCCTGGGGTTGTATAGACATAGCATTCCTATACCACATTACTAGTGTGTTTTATTGCACCTGCATATTTGTTATACACTGATATTTGGGTCTGCCTTTTTAGTTATCATAAGTTTGTGTGAGTTGCTCCTTTTAGCAAAGTTACTTTTAATTGTGAATTGGCTTATCATATATTATATAAAATTCACATTTGTACTATATAGGTTACAATGTTAGAAACATGATTTTATTCAAAAAATTTTGTCACAGAAAGTAGTCATGTATAATATCTATGATAGAATCATCGCATTCATATAGGCCTTTTATGAAATAATTTATAAGGGCTTTTTGTTTGAATATATTTAGTATAATTAAGAATATATATTTTATATCAAGAATTTTCAGTAAATGTTTAAGTTCATGCATTTGTGTGTGTTTTCATTTGTCAGATTTATGTACATTCATTTGCCTGGTGTATTTGCCATACACATTGCCTTTATATTTTAACATGGTTCCCATGTTTTAATTAGTCATAGACTATATAAGGAGTGGCTAGTAGTGTGGTGTTTTTTAGTCTGATGAAGCAAACGTGAAAGCGCTCACCTGTGTACACCATTAAAGTGTTTCGTTTTTAATGTTAACGATGTTCATTCATTATTGAGCACTTCTACATCAATGCATGGTTGCCTCCACCTTAAGTTTCACATTCTTTATTTAATTAGAGAACAAGCTGATATCCTCTTCTGGCCAATACCTACATTTGTAAGAGAATGAGGAAATGGTTAATGAATTCAAATGTTTTCTTGAGGTCTGTAAAGATGGTGCCAAAAATATGCTTTTGTCCATTTTGGAGTACATTGTTATCTGTGATTATCGATAATACAGTAAAGACATTGAAACCAGGAAAGAAGCTATGTCGTCTTGATGATAAGATTTAATAATACTAAAGGAAATTTGTTGAGGAAATCGGTTGTTTAGTAGCATTTTAAGTACAATGGAAAAAGACACGGTTATTGCTATGGGATGGTAGTGTCTCTGTTTTGCTAGGATATGGGCTTAAGTGTAGAAATAATAGTGTCAGATTTCCATTCAGAGGGTACCACCTCAGCTGACAGGGTAAGTGAGAATGAAAGCATAAGTCAGGGTCTGAGAGAAGACAACAGACTGTTTTTTCTAGATATCTAGGTTGAAGCTGTTGATCAACTAGACGAGAATGTGTTATGAACATAGAGAGGGAGAGCTAGATTATACTGCATTATTATGCAGATGAGAGTTATCTTGTTTGTTTTTTTGTTGGGTTAATTTTGTGGGATGCAAAACTTATGTTGGACAGAAGTATTCCTACAAGCATTTAGAACTATGTTTTAATCCAAACAAGTTGTCCTGGGAGAGTAAAATTTTGTCACGTATATACCGAATTTGATGCCAAATAAGTCTTTTTATTTCTGACTGATATTGTTTTGGGTTCCCAAAATTTTGTGATCTGCAATAGTTAGATTTTGCTGTTGTAATATTTGTGTTTAATATGAAGATTAACAAAGACAAAGTAAAACTTATGACTGAGGTTGTTTACACATTCCAAGTTATAGTTTTGAAGTACTACAGTTTAGTCAAGCTACATTAGACATTTTATTCTGCATTTTCTCATAGTATAGAGATTTTTCTGCACAAGAAGGAAGGCTGTATGGAAAAAGGTAAGAGAATGGACTACGATGGGGTCAGGGAGTAGAGTCGCCTGTCACCATCTCTCTTGATGCTGTGCCACCCTCCTATCTGTATTGATAGTCTTACCTGAATGTTGCAGGTCTTCTACCATATAACCTATCCATCTTGTTGATGGATACCCTCATTTCCTCTTGCCTTCTCCTTTTCTGTCTGTTGAGAGGTAATTGTCAGCAGTTAGAGAGTGCAGGTGAGATTCTGTTTTCTTAAGTAATCAGTAAGGAATGAAAGAGAGGTGATCAGATACTGAACTGAGAAGGACAGCAGTAGACACCTGCAAGTAGTAGGTTGAGCAGGGCATTTGATGCTGTAGGATTGATGTGATGGATCTGAATTTGAAGAGGTGTGCAGGTTTTTAAGGCAGAGGGTGTGTTTTAAGGTTTTGACAAAGGGCCTCTGCATTGAATACTGAGATTTCTGAGAATGGTGACGTTATTTTTTTATATCCTTGAGGTCAGTAACTCTAGAAGTTGTTTAAATATTGTGGGTAAGACTGGTGGTACATGCATCATGTCATAATAGGGATATTAATAGTTCATAATGAATTATATATTTGTAAATCATGTGTAGCCTGTTAATATGTTCCCCGTATCACCTTACTCATCTGTGCCTCGAACCCCAACCCTACACATCACATTACCTTTCCAACCTCCTCTTTCCTTAATAGTTATACAAATGCATACACTTACAGCACATACACTATCACCCACACAAAACATTCACGCCATCACCTTAACTAGTCCTTAATCTAATATTAACCTGAAAACACAAACACACACACGCACACACACACACACACACACACACACACACACACACACACACACACACACACACACACACACACTCCATCCCCAAACATACACAGCAATAAATCTATTCCTTTCTCTACCCTTAAATCTCACCATAACCATCAAACACGTGCAGACACACACTCCTATTAAAATGCTAAAGTTTTGGTATTTCTGAAAGCTTACACATTAAATGAAATCCCAATGCAAGCATTGCCAACATAGCACAGTAAAAGATAAAAATTTGAAATTAGTGAAAGCTGACAAAAGTGACTTTTGATTTAAAGTAATAAGCTCTGTATTTGACAGACTACATTACAATTATATATATATATATATATATATATATATATATATATATATATATATATATATGGGTTTAAAATCTGAATCTCGAGTTGAGATGCCCGCAGATGGAAAACTCAAAACACAGATGTTTGAATTTCCATCTGGCTGAACATCTCAGTGTTCAAAGGTTTATATCAGCGAATGCACTGTGCATTTGCTAATATAAACTCAAAGGACTGTACAGAGATCGCAGTACAGTGCAGTTTGGGAAATTCATCCCTTTCCTCATTGTAGTGCGATCTCGGAGTTGGAATATTTATTTATCAGGGAGTGTGGGGGGTGCAGGGATGCTTGCCCTCCTGCAAAAACATGATGTTAGGTATGGGAGTTTCCTTTACCTGAGCTCCTATACGGACGTCATGTAATGTTTTGGCAACAATGTCGAATCTTCTGAATTCGTTCAGCTGATTCAACATTGTGACTTGTTCTACAGTTTGACTTTCATTTTTTATATTCAGTGTGTTGAATGGAAATGATCTTTCATTTAACCTTTTGACAGTAAACGATATACATACACACACACACACACACACACACACACACACATATATATATATATATATATATATATATATATATATATATATATATATATATACACATGTAGGATGTTCTTCGTCTCACATTGCTGCAGTCATAACCTGTGGGTAGTCCGCTGTCCTCGGTCGGCCCGAATACCAAAGAATTAGGCTGGCGTCGGTCATGGCGCTCGGAGCTGACGTCAGAGCGTAGCAGTACTTAAGCGCATGACCGACGTCATATCCTCAGTCTTTCTTGCTGCGTGGTCCAAAGCAGAAGCAGCATTTGCAAGTGCCGTTCGGCATTCTGAAATTTTCAATTTCGAGTTTCAGACCGAAGACCAAGTTGGGCTGAGTACCCCGTTGGGGAAAAATATTTGTCTTTTCTTGCTTCAGTTAATCCGGATGTCAGAAAAAGTTAATAATTGTATTTCTTGTGGGAAACAGATACCTCATAAGGACTACCATTCCCTTTGTATTCCTTGCTTGGGGCCTGAGCACGACGTAGTCGGGTGTCGCTTTTGCGCTAGATTTAATAAATGCACCATTAAACGCAGATTAGACTGTGCTAGGCTTGTTTTCGGTAAGTGGTGTAACTACAACATGCCGTCGGATCCTCCGGCGCCAACTAGAAAGCGAAAAGATAAATCTTTAAGGTCTAAACCGGATGAGTCGTCCGTTGCGGATGCCGGTTCTATGGAATCCACGGTTGAATCTGTGGATCCAGCCGAGGTCTCGGCTGAATCCCAGGGGGAACCATTACTGTTGCAGGAGTTGGCCTCTCAGGAAGTAGGCCAGGCCGAGGGTGCTTCTCAAGTATCTGTAGTTCCATCCTTACCAAAGGTTACTAGGTCTTCTACCTCAGTGACCAAAGGCCCTGCTAAGGCTAAACCTGGTTCTGTTGGTACGGGCCATAGCCCTAGTTCTTCTGGTTCTGTTCCTAAAAAACATATGTTGAAAATGGCAGAAGATTTGATTACTTTGATTAGGGGTTCTATGCCCCCTCCTGAAAAGAGGCTTAGGGGGGAGACAGATTTAGAGGGAATGGAGCATTCTTCAGATTACTCTGAGTCATCAGCTGAGTAGATTCAGGATTCTCCTTCCTTTTCAGATTCGGATGCAGAGGATTCCTGTCCTTCTGCTTCACCTCCAGTGGATTTTTCCTTCTCTGAAACCTTGCATTCCATGAGGGAGCATTTCAAGTGGGAAGGTCAGGATTTTCCTGATTCTCATAAAAGGCTGAGGGAATTTTTGTTTTTGCCACAACATAGACCTTTGGCTATTCCCCCTGTTTTAGATGTTGTTCAGGATGTTTTTTCTGAAGCTTCACTTAATCCTGATTCTTTACCCCCTGCCCCTGTCAAGCCAGACAGGTATTACAGAGTCCCAGAGGCACATAAATATTTGTATAAGAGTCCTAGGGCTGACCCGGAAACTATTATTCAAGGGCCGAAGGGTGTCAAGGCTTCTGTGGTTAAGAATCCAGTTCCTTTGGATAAAGATTCTAGAGCTTTGGATAGGTGGGGAAAGAAAGTGTACACCTCTTCTATGTTAGCTATGAGGGCTTTAAATTGCCAATTTCATATGCTGAAGTATCAGAACTTTCTGTTAGGTCAATTGAAATCTAAGGTAGATGCTTTATCTGAGGGTATAGAGTGTAAGGAATTGCAGGACTTGGTTCATGCTTCAGATCAAGTTGGTAAACATTCCTTGCAGTGTGGCTTTGATGCTCTTCAGGCTTCTTCCAGGGTGGCTGCTACTGGATCAGTTATTCGTAGACATGCCTGGCTTAAGGATCAAAGTTTGTCAGAGCATGTGAAAGCTCGGATTTTGGATGCTCCTCTTCAATCTGAAGTTCTTTTTGGTTCTCCTGTGGAGTCACTTTTGAAAAAATTGGAAGAAAAAGCTAAGTCCATGCAGACGGTTAAGGATTTTTTGCAAGTACAGCCTCCTAAATTTAGCAGGAATTGGCCTGCAAGAGGATGGTCCTACCCTTCTTCAGATTTTCAGTCTAGGGGCAGGTCTAGACGTAGTAGGGGTAGGCCTCAAGCTCAGGGTTCCTTCAGGCCTAGGACTTGGAGTTCTCCTGTGCAGTCTTCTGGTGAGGGCAGGGGTCAGCCTTTTCGTAAACAGACCCAATGACCTGTACTTTCAGCTGCCAGACACTTTTTGTCTGGCAGCTCCTCTCGGGGGAAAGTTGGCACTTTTCAAACAAAATTGGCATTTGGTCACCCAGGACAAATGGGTGTTGGACATAATAGATTGAGGCTACAAGTTTTATTTCCATACTTTTCCTCCTTTCAAAGGCATGCCAGATGTACCTCCTCGGCAAAGGCTGGAGGCGCAGGAACAAATCTCTTTGCTTTTACAGATGGGAGCTATTCAGGTGGTACCTCCGTCAGAAGTAGGCCTAGGGTTTTATTCTCGTCTTTTTCTAGTACCAAAGAAAGGAAACACTTGGAGGCCAATTCTGGATTTGTCCATTCTCAATACATATCTAGACATTCCAAAGTTCAAGATGTTAACTTTACAGCAACTTCTGCCTATACTAGGCAAAGATCACTGGATGGTAACTCTGGATCTCAAAGAGGCCTATCTTCACATTCCTATCAGACCCAGCTGCAGGAGATTTCTACGATTCCGGGCTGGTACTTCTCATTATCAGTTCTCTGCATTGCCCTTTGGCTTATCTACTGCGCCCAGGGTGTTCACAAAGGTTCTGGCCCCTGTAATAGCATTCTTCAGACTGAGGGGAATTCAAATTTATCCTTATCTGGACGATTGCTTGATTCTGGCTCAAGACAAAGACAAGTTACTTCAACATCTGCAGTATGTAATGGCAGTTTTAAGGTGCCTAGGGTATTCTGTGAACGAAATAAAGTCCAGTTTAGTACCCTCTCAGGACATGTGCTTTCTGGGTGTAAGGCTGAATACAGCCACTCAGATGGCTTTTCTGACCCCGGACAAACAAAGAACTCTACACCTATATTTCCAGCAATTATCAGTACTGTCCAGGCTGACTGCAAGGACAGTCCTACAAGCCTTGGGGTTCATGGCATCTTGCATTCTAGTACTTCCCAATGCCAAACTGCATATGAGGAAGCTTCAATGGTATCTCAAAACAGTATGGACTCAACACTGCCACGATTTGGACACTGTCATTCAGATAATACCTTGCATCCAGAAGGAATTCTTGTGGTGGGCACAGGAATGTCACCTAAACAAGGGACTCTCTGTGATCCGACCAGAGGCGAGTCAGATCTTAACGACGGATGCCTCAGAACTGGCTTGGGGAGCACACTTCAATGGAAAATGGATTCAAGACACATGGCCTCCAAGACTACACCATTTGCATATCAACATGAAGGAGATGTTAGCAGTCCAGTTTGCCCTGTTGGCTTTCAAGGGCCTACTTCAACCAGGACAGGTGTTGATTCAAACAGACAACACTACAGTCATGTGGTACATCAACAAGCAGGGGGGAACCCATTCTTACCCTCTTTGCAGGCAAGCAATGATTTTGTGGGAGACTGCTCTGAGTTTGCACGTCACTCTTCAAGCTCGGTTCCTACCAGGGGCACAGAACTCCCTAGCAGATGTATTGAGCAGACATATTGTGGACCCCCACGAGTGGAAATTGGATCCTCAGGTATTCCAGCAGTTGACAATGACTTGTGGAACTCCAGACATAGATCTGTTTGCTTCTCCTCTAAATTTCCAGTTACCAAAATTTTGCACAAAGATGTTTCACCCAAAAGCTTGGAAAGTGGATGCTCTATCTTTCAGCTGGAACAACCTTCATGTCTATGCCTTTCCTCCTCTACCTCTCCTTCCCAAGGTGCTCTTGAAAGTCAGACGGGACAAGCCTTGCATGATTCTAATAGCACCAGATTGGCCTCGTCAGCACTGGTATCCTCTGCTGAGGAGTTTAATTCAGGAACCTCCTTGGCCTTTGCCACAACTTCCTCACTTGTTGTCCCAGTCAAGCAGTCATTTGCTCAATGTCAGAGTGCAGTCCCTACATCTAACGGCCTGGCGAATTCTGTTTTAGAGCCTGGGGGATCTCAGCTTCCTCAACAAGTTTTAGATGTCCTATTGGAAGCTAGGCGGCCTAGCACCAGAAAAGTTTATGCTGATAAATGGAGGAGATTTTTTCTTTGGAGCACAACAAAGGGCTTTGATGTTTCGGTGCCTAATTTGAGTTTCTCACTACAATACCTTACTGAATTACTGGACAAGGGTTTGTCATTTTCCTCTGTGAAGGTTCATGCTGCAGTCATTTCTGCTCACTATGATTGTGACCCTCCTTTATTTTCTCACCCTTTGTTTAAGCAATTTCTTAGAGGGGCAAAAAATATAAGACCCCCACGTAGAGCTCCTACTCCTTCCTGGGATCTCAATTTTGTGTTGGAAAAGCTTACTTTGCCTCCTTTTGAACCTGCAGCTACGTCTGAATTAAAGTTTTTGTCTTGGAAGACTGCTTTTTTGTTGGCTATCACTTCTGCTAGGAGGGTATCTGAATTGCAGGCCCTCATGGCAGTTGAACCTTTTCTGATATTCCATAAGGATAGAGTTTCTTTGCGTACTAATCCTACCTTTATGCCAAAAGTGATTTCTAATGTGGCTTTGAACCAGTCTATCCATTTGCCTACTTTTTATGCTGATCCCCAAAATAAGGGGGAAAAAGTCTTGCATTCGTTGGATATCCACAGACACTTACATTACTATTTGAGCAGAACTAAGGAGTTCAGACAGACTCAACAGTTATTTGTTTCTTTTGCTTTGAGTTCTCAAGGGAGAGCTGTTTCAAAGCAGACTGTTTCTAAGTGGATTGGTAACTGTATTGCTTTTTGTTATTCTCATCATGGGAAGAATGTACCTGCTGGGATCAGGCCTCATTCCACTAGGGCTACTGCTACATCTACTGCTTTTTTGAGGGGTGTAGCTACTAAAGATATTTTGGAAGCAGCTACTTGGAGTTCAGTTCACACTTTCACCAAGCATTACCATCTCCCTCTTTATTCCAAGTCTAGGGCTGGGTTTGCCACTGCAGTCTTACAGGGCATGTTAGCAGCCCCTAATGCTTTTTAGTATGCCAGCCTCCCCTTTTCCTTTGCTTTGGGATTCTACCCACAGGTTATGACTGCAGCAATGTGAGACGAAGAACATAGTACAGTTTTGTACCTACCATAAATGTAGATGTTCGAGGATCCACATTGCTGCAGTCCTATTTTCCCTCCCTCCTTCCCCTCTATTGTTGGGGTTTTTGTTGTTGTGGTGGTATTGTTGTTTTTTGTGTCTTTGGGGTTTATTGTTATTTGCCCCTTTGTGGTTGTTGGGGCATTTTCTTTTTTAAGGTATTCTGACATCTGGGGCAAGAAAGACTGAGGATATGACGTCGGTCATGCGCTTAAGTACTACTACGCTCTGACGTCAGCTCCGAGCGCCATGACCGACGCCAGCCTAATTCTTTGGTATTTGGGCCGACCGAGGACAGCGGACTACCCACAGGTTATGACTGCAGCAATGTGGATCCTCGAACATCTACATTTATGGTAGGTACAAAACTGTACTTTTTTTTTTAGGGCATACATTTGCCTGGTGCTGAAATTGTGGTTATGTTTGTCACTGGTATAGTTTATCCATTTATGCTATGGTTAACATCAGTCGAATTATGGTACAGTTGAACTTCAGTAGATCAACTATTACATAATTCACGAGGTTTTCCTTTTGATTACGGTTGTGCAAATCTGAAGTTTATTTGTTTCATTTCTGAGGATGTAGGGGCAAATCTTTCATGTTGGGGGGTAAAGCCCCCCCCCATATAAAAGTTATTATTTTTCTTTTGATAATTTCAGATGTAACCTATTGGTTTACATTTGCTATTACTTTTCATAGGTTCATAGGTGTGTACTAGGCTAGTAGCCCTGGGGTCTTTACAAGCCTAACCCATAGAAGTGCCCTGGCATTGTGCCGCCCGTCGTTAGTTCCCAGTACTTCTATCAAGTACAGCCATTGAAGTGATCCCCGGGGTGAACTTTCTGTTACCCATTCACTCATCAAGATTTCACTTGAAGAGGGCTAGTGAGGTGTTCTGCTTGACATGTATGGGAAGTCTAATCCAGAGCATGGGTAGTCTCTTGGTTATGAACCTGTCCCTCCAGCATGTTCTGCTAATTGTAGTAATGAGGTTGAAGTCTCTAAAGCATGTGGTGTGGAGGGTTTGGGATTTCTTTAGATGTAGCATTTCAAACACAGCTGGGTCAAACATGGCATTGTAAGCCAAGCAGAAATCACTTCTTAGTAGACGATATGAGACAGAGAATAGCTGGAGGTTTTTGAGTCTGTCCATGTAGGACATGTGTTTAAGGCTTAGGATCCTCTTCATGAGGTACTTTTGTGGCCTCTCCAATTGTTGCAGGTGTCTAGTGAGGTACATGCCAAATGGGGCATTATATTCTATGATTGGTCTAATGAGGGAAGAGTAGAGAGAAATGATGACCTCTTTCTTCCTGGATGCAAAACCCTTGGTAATGAGATGTGCCACACAGAAGGACTTTCTGACCACAGTGGCAATGTGGTGGCCGAACAAGAGGTTGCTGTCAACCTGTGTCCCAAGATCTCTAATAATGTCTTCAGTGTTCTCCGGGCTACCATTGATATGGTAATTAGTGGGAACTGAGTTTTTCCCAAAGAGGATGACTACGCAGTTTTGGCACTAAGCTTAAGGCCATGGTTTCGACACCAGTCACTGGTCTCAGTGAGGCCTTTCTGTAGGATGCCTGCATCACTTGGGGACCTAATAGTGGCTCGCAGCTTGCAGTCGTCTGCAAATTTGGTCAGCCAGAGTCCCTCCATGTTGGCCTGGACTTCTGAGAAGTAGATAAAAATAGGAGAGGACACAGGACCAATCCGTGTGGGACTCTACTCATGACTGGTCAGGAGTCTGACTTGGAGTCCACTACTTTCACACTGTGGGTTCTATCTGTGAGCCAATTTACAACCCGCCTATTGTTATTGGGATTGATGCCTAGTTTGCTGAGTTTATCAATAATTCCTGAGTGAGGAATGGTATCAGAAGCTTTGACCAGAACAAGGTAGGCTGTATGAACTGCCTTACCTTCATCCACTGCTCTGGTGACTGACTCAAAGATGTCAACCAGGTTGAGCAGGCATGACTACCTTTCACAAAACCAAATTGTGTGGGATCTAGAGTTTGGAAATCCCCTATATCCTTGTTAATTATGTCCATGATGATGCGCTCCATAGCCTTACATATCAGACTCATCAGGCTAATGGGGTGATAATTTTCAGGGTCTGTAGTCTCTCCTCCTTTATGGAGAGGGATGAGTGTAGCAGTGCACCATTTGGTAGGGACAAAGCCTGTGGTGAGGCTGTGAGTGAACAGAGCAGACAGATGTGGTGCCAGTTCACTTTTTAATTCATGTAGAACACAGTCAGGGATATTGTTGGGTCCCATGGAAGCTGTATTCTTGGCCTTAGACAATGCAGCTTTAACCTGTGCTGCAGTCATGTTGGGTTCCTGGCATTCTTCTGGTATTGAGATTGGTCTTTTATGGGGGAAAAAGAGGTAAGGTTAGTACTGAAACAGTCGGCCAGTATGTTGGCAATATCTGTTGGCTCAGTATAGGAGATCCCATTGTGCAGTAACTCAGAGCAAATTTGAGGATTGCCATGGAGATCCTTGATATAAGTATAGAAGGCTTTGTGGTTGTTTTTAGTGTCTGTTGCAATTCTTCCTTCATAGCTGGCTTTAGAGGTTTTGATAAGAGATCTCAACTTTTTGTTGAGGCTAATAAATGCATTTTTCCAGTCATGGGACTTCACCTTTTTCTGCAGCAGTTTCTTCCTTCTGTTGCAGAGTTTATTAATGGCAGGTGACCACCAGACTGGCTTCCATTTTTTGGAGGAGAGCATCTTGGTTCTGTTGAGTATGGCTAGTTCTATGCATTTATGTACGTGTTCGTCCAGTTCATTGGTGTATGATTCGGCAGTCATGCATCTATTTGCCATTGACATGGGTGCCATGAGGTTAGCCATCTCTGTTTTAGGAGTCCAAAGTCAGCTTTGGAGAAGTTTTTCATGGTGGATATGTTTGTGGGGGGTGTGGGTGAGATGTGGATTTTCATGGTGATCAGTTTGTGGTTGAATCTAACCAGGGAGGAATTGACTACTGGTGTAGAGCAATAGTTGCCCGTGTTAGTAATAGTCAGGTCAAGGATGTTGCTTCCTCTAGTGGGTGTAAGAATGAGCTGGTCCAGGGCAGTGGAATTGATGAATTCCAGGAAGCACTGGGCCAGTCCAAGTAGTTTTCCCAGCTGATGGAGGGGTAGTTGAAATTGCCTAGGATAAGAGTGTTGGGTTGGGTTTTAATAGTTTACACGGTGCTTAGGAATGTGGAGTCAGAGTCTTGGAACATGGTTGGGGACCTATAGTAGGCTATGATCTGAATCGCTGTCTTACCCAATGTTAGTTGTACCTGGAGTATCTCAAATGCATTATGCTGGACTACTACTCTGGAGGTGTGCATATCCTTTATGAATATGGAGACACCATTACCTTTGGAGCTTCAGTCCATGTTCTGGGGCTGAAAGGTGTGGAATGAGTTATAGCCTGGTAGCACAGGGGTGCTTTCTGTTGCTTTAAACCAGGTCTTGGTTACAGCACAAATGTCAATGTTCTCCATTTTGAGGAGTGCTTTGAGCAAGTGCATCTTGAGAGTTAGACTTCTAGCATTGAGCAGCATGATCCTCAGATTGCATTTATTTATAGCTGTTATGGTGGTAATTTGGTCTTTGGAACACCACCTAAAAAGGCACTATAGGGATGGCAAGAGCCTTAGCCAGTACCCAGAATCCCAGGGGTGACAGATGCAGGCCATTTCTGGCAAAGTATTGAGGTCTATTAATCATGTTATCCCAAGCAGACAGACACTGGATCCCCTTAGAATGACACCAGAAACTTAGCCAATTGTTGAAATCAATATTTTTTTGTTTGTACTGTGGTATCATTCTGGACGATGGTAAAATGCTGCTCAGAGCTAGGGTCATACCTGCCTGGGCCACATAATCTGAGAGCTCTACCATGTCTCTTTTCATGTAGTCCAGGGAGGTGCATCTCAGGTCATTCACACCCACATGGACAATGATAGAGTCATACTTGTAATTGTTGTGGGGTGACCTGAGTGTGTGTGTGTTATGTGTTGGATTCTGGCACCTGATAGCTGAGTGTTAGTTTTCCTTATTCAACCTAGTGAGTGGGACATCAGTGTGCCTCACTATTAAGGCACCTACGATTACTGTATTGGGAAAGCTGTTTTGCCTTAGGGGCTTAGGATGTGGGACACACTGTGTAGGTGAGTTATATGTCTTGTGGTTTGTGCTGTGTTCTGGTGGTCGAGTGCATTTCTGGCTTAGAGGTCTCCGCTGTTTGGGTAGATTTCTGTTGAGAGCTTCTGCAAAGGTGGGTGTGTGGTTTGCGTTTTTATGTGAGGGCTGTGATGGTGGGTGCTCTGGAGGGCTATGTGTTCCATGTGGTGTGGTGCAGGTGTTGACCTTCTCCTCTTTACCAGCTATTCCGGTCTTGGCTGGAGAGTGCAGGCTTCCAATTTGGAGATATAGTCGCATCTCTCACAAGTCTGAGTGTTGGGAGGTAAGAGGAGAGGGTTGTCTGTATACATGAGGCGGTTGCTACACTGACTCAGAATGCCCACGTTCACCAGGTTAATAGGAGAAAGCAGAAGAAACTAACCTTTAGACATGCCAGTAGGGATGGTCATCATTACTAAGCACTGGAACTGTTTCCTTATAGGATGTCTAGTGCTCATAGCACTTGTGTGCTGCAATAATTGCTACAAAACACCTGTAAAAGTGCTGGTAAATAAGATAATTAAAGTGCAAGAGAGATGAGAAAATTGAAGGAGATAGAAAAAACTGCCCAAACAGCCAATAAAACTACAATTTCAAAGCCAGAAACCACCAGTCTTGATGTAGATAAGCTACCTTGTGCTAATCACTCCCACTGATAAGCTTGAAGGTTTCACTCTAACACAGAAAGATCTGGGGAACTCAGAATCTTACAAAACAGTCCTGGACACAGCAAAAATGTATCTGTACTACTCTAGCAACAGGAAAGACAGAAAACAAGCCCAGGATTTTTTTTCAGAAAAACAGTTAACTTAAAAGACTAGCACTTGCAGTAGTATGAAAAAAATACAGTTAAACAGCAGTAATGAAATGCAGTAGATAGCATAACTGCAATGGTGGTGCTGCGGTAGCTTTGTCGCCTCACAGTAAGACGCTGTTCAGTTCGATTCTCAGCTAGAGCGTCTTCTGTGTGGAGAAATGCATGAATGGGCATTCTTTCATTGAAGGTTGTGCGTCAGAGCTGGCAACTCGGTACGTAAAAATCTTCTGCCAATCATTAGCGGACTGGAGTTCCGCTGTGGCGACCCCTAACCGGAAAAAAGCTGAAAGACACAAACAAACAAAATGAAATGCAGTAGATAGCAATGAAATATAGTTAATCAGTAGATTGCTATGAAACAATAACTCACAAATCACAACAGTAACAGATAGCACTAATAAAGCAGCAATTCAGTAGAATACTGGCATCAATTTAGTGAGGCTACCAGCAAGCAGTAATAAATATAGCAAACAGCAAAATGAAGTGGAACGAGGAACAGTTTTTTCTGAAAGTAAAGAGACAGAAGAAATTAGATAATTTAAGGTTCAAAAGCTAAAGGGGTGTGCCTTTGCTAAGTTCTCACTATAAACAGTAGAATGAGCTGATATAATGTCACTGGGGGTGTCCAGTATCAACCTTATACCAGAGGCGGGCAACTCAAAACCACAAAGGTATAAAACCACGACAATGAATGAGAGGGTGGGTAGGAAAAAACAGTTGTACAGATTACAGAGATATGTGTTAAAACACAAATGCAAAAGACAATTAAAAATAAACACTTATCTTTTTCAAATATCACAGCAGGGCAGTAGGCCAGTCTCTCTGCAGCTTACAACAGCTTGAGAAAACAAGTATATTTGATTTAAAACACTGGCTATTAAAGGCAGTGAAACAGAATCCAGCCCAATTATCCAATCAAAAAAAAAAAGGTTTTGCAGGAATGTCTTTAGCTAGATTAGACCAGTTTGATTACTTTCTCTCACAAATAAAACAGCTAGCCCTCCCTAGACAAGATTTCACTGCAAGCTGAAAGGGGCACAGCAGTAAAAGATACTCAGCTCTATCACACAGCAAAGAGGAGATTAAAAACAGTTACACAGATTACAGAGATACGTATTAAAACAGAAGTGCAGAAGACAATTGAAAATAAACCCTTATCATTTTCAAAGATCACAGCAGGGCAGTAGGTCAGACTATCTGTAGCTTACAACAGCTTTAGCAAACAAGTATAATGAATTTAAAACACCAACTATTAAAGGCAGAGAGATAGAAACCAGCCCAATTATCCAATCAAAAAACAGTTTTGCAGGAATGTCCTTAACTAGATTAAACCAGTCTGATTACTTTCTCTCACAAGGAAAACAGCTAGCCCTCTTTAAACAAGATTTAACTGCAGGCTGAAAGGGGCAAAACAGTAAAAGATACTCAGCTCTATCACACAAGAAAAAGGAGATTAAAACAGTTGTACAGATTACAGAGATACGTATTAAAACAGAAGTGCAGAAGACAATTGAAAATAAACACTTATCTTTTCAAATATCACAGCAGGGCAGTAGGCCAGTCTCTCTGCAGCTTACAACAGCTTGAGAAAACAAGTATATCTGATTTAAAACACTGGCTATTAAAGGGAGAGAGACAGAAACCAGGCCAATTATAAAATCAAAAAAACTGTTTTGCAGGAATGTGTTTAGCTAGATTAAACCAGTCTGATTCCTTTCTCTCACAAACAAAATAGCTAGCCCTCTCTAGACAAGATTTCACTGAAAACTGAAAGGGGCTCAACAGTAAAAGATACTCAACTCTATCACACAATGAAAAGGAGATTAAAAACAGTTGTACAGATAACAGAGATATGTATTAAAACACAAGTGCAGAAGACAATTGAAAATCAACACTTATCTTTTTCAAATATCACAACAGGGCAGTAGCCCTGTTTCTTTGCAACTTACAACAGCTTGAGAAATCAAGTATATATGATGATTTTGATAAGTTTAATAGCACTTAATTGTAAACACCAATGTGTTTGTTTGATCTTTTATGCTTTGAACAAACTCCTCAGCATTCATCCATTTTATAATCACATATACATATCTATATATCTATCCATATCTATATCTATCTATACATATATATATATATATATATATATATATATATATATATATATATATATATATATATATATATATATATATATATATATATATATATATATATATATATATATTATTTTTTTTTTGTATTTGTGTGTATCAGTGTGTGACAACCATTCCAAGTTATTCTATGCAATAACACATTGACAGTACTCTTTTAATAGTCCATATTCACAGGCAATAAAAATGAATAACAAATGTATATATTTCATGTTGCACTCTTTGTGAATGCAGCACCCTGTATCTGTCTCCCAGTAAGTGGATTACAGCTACCCTGTATTTGTTCATAGAAAGTCCTCTGTCCATGAGAATTCAGAAAACAATGGCTTTCATTCCTATAATACCAGTGAAAATGTACAAAGCCTTATGTACCACATAATTGTGTTCTGTTTTTTTTTTTTTTTTTTTTTTTTGCCAGTCAGATAATAGAGCTCTCTAATTCATAACTTCT
Organism: Protopterus annectens; assembly: GCF_019279795.1. Lineage (NCBI taxonomy): Eukaryota > Metazoa > Chordata > Ceratodontiformes > Protopteridae > Protopterus > Protopterus annectens. Next base: position 1,286,194,979 of record NC_056745.1, read on the forward strand.
TTTTATGAGGTCCTTAGCAGCAGGACTGCTTTAATAATCTTTATTCATTGTTCAGGTTTATGTTCTCTTTAATTAAGCCAGAGTAAAACATTGACAAATGAAGGCTTTCATCCTATCTTACTTATAGTGACTATTTCTTTCCAACTATTGCATTGCTGCATAAGTTAGGAATTTTATCTAAATTCATTATAAAATAGAGAGATGAAAGTCTGTTACTTATAAAAGCATGTGACCTAGTTTACATTAGTAGTTGCCTTAATGTGGAAAACTCCAGTTATTTTGAAAGCAACATCAGTAGAATAAAACAACACAACTCATCTGTTACAGGAAAACAACTGAAATCAGCACTGTGGTAGAAATTTCTGGTACAACAAGTACTAGTCCTAGTCTTAGCAAAGAATGTTTTGTCATTAAGGCTAGTGCATAGTCATCTGGGAGTCTTCACTTTATACTTGTAACAGAAGACTTGAAACAAAATAAAACAGGCTGCCTGAGCCTCTGTTTGCAATTCTCCCAAGCTGTGTACATTCATCATCCTTAGTCTGCTCAGCATACACAAAACAGTCAGTATATTTTTCATTGTACCTTAGCAGTCATTTGAAAGAATCAGCAATTTCAGGCAATTTACTTTAATATTTGTCATTTGTGATTGGTAGATAACTAGACACAGTTATGCTTATACTTTTCTTACAATAATAACATCCATGTCTGTCAGAAAGCAGAAAAAATAAATTGCTGTGGCAGAAAAAGATCTGTAGATTAAAGCAATCAAACCTGTCTCCTTTGTTTATTCCCTCCATACTCTCATATCATCTCAGTTGTCATTTTCTATTCTCACATGAAAACAGATAGCATTTGAAGCTATGAAGTCATCACAGCCTAAGCTGCTAAATATTTTAGTAATCTTCTGCTCTGTGATATGTCTTCCTTCTAATTTCCAAAAAGGGATTAATAGAGCTTTGTTGAAACCAAAACACATAGTGATACACCAGTGCCACAAAGTCAATGCCTCACAACACTGACAGAATGTCCAGATTTTCGTTTCATATTTTTGGTCTGTTCCTCATAAAAGCTGTGGTTTCTTACGAATCATTGGGATGATCTGAGGATTGAAGTCACTAAATAGAGACATACATTTGAGTTTCAGACTTCATATCCTTCAGAATAATAAATGCTAAGACAAGTCCTGTTATTCATTCAATTTTGTGAGTTTATAAGAGCAATATTTAAAACCTGCTCCTATTTCAGGGCCTTTGTCCCCCATTATGTCAGGCTTCATCCAGATATCTTGCACTAAGTAGTTGAGAGGTATGGTCCTGGAAGCAATGCAACTCAGGCGAGCTCAATGCTTCCTGACAGATTATAGTTTTAGTGACAAAATGTAGTGTAACAGTATCCATCATACTCATGCAGGATCCTCATTATTACCTTGCAAAACAACACATTCAATTATTACTGTGCTTCTAGAAAAAAAAGATGATAGCAGCTAAGACTATACAGCAGGAACATGGACCAAGTCTGCTCATAACTGGACTCTTTCTTTAGCTCAGTCACTCAGATCTGGTTTATACTAGTCCATGCCACAGATTTCAACGGCATCTAAAATATCTGCAGTGATGGCAAAAATGTATTGTAAGTTTAGATTGGTGGTTTAAATAAATGCATGAATACCAATATTATGATTATAGCATATTTACAGAACTTCTCTTCTGAGTGTTAATTGTAAATATTTCACTGGTAGTCCTGTGAAATAATAAAAGCAGAGACAAACATGTAAAGGGAATTCAAGGCATTTCTCAATAAATCATGCCATTCAATATATCATATATATATATATATATATATATATATATATATATATATATATATATATATAAATGCACACACACACACACACACACACACACACACACACACACACACACACACACACACACACACACACACACACACACACACACACACACACACATTATACATATGTATGTGTATGTACAAGATGGTTGCTTAAAAGAGACAGATGGAATAGTGGTTTACAGAACAGCTATCAATATTGCAGTTAAGTTTGAAAAATGTACACTGAGTTTTAAACAGCCACACTTGATTAACTACTGCATCATTTGGGTTCAAATGCTAAGATCTAATAATACATTATAATAGAGACAGTGACAGAGAAACTTTCTGTTCAAAATCAGGAAATTATCAAGAATGAAGAAGTCAGGGTTCTGAAAATTTTCTCTGCACATTCCAGTAAAATATGTTATTCTTCCCACATTTTATGTCCAAGGATATTTAATTTTAGCAGTTGCCAGCCCACTGGAATAAGGAGCTAAAACTCTGAATATGACCTATGCAACCTGAGCTAGTTGCTTTGGTTTTCACATTGCTGGCAAGGATGAGTGTGCCTTTTATAGTGAAGGAGGAGCACACTCTTTTAGACTACTGGTGGAGGTTGGAACTTGGTAAGATGAAGCTGCATTGAGTGATTGGAAGGACAGAGACATTGTGGCTGCCCCTATAGAGCCAGGGGGCAGGGGCCAGGTTCTAGGTACTCTTCATTGACCCTCTTGCCTGAAAAGCATATAGGAAAGGGTCTTAGGATGTGAAAAGCAAAAACATAGCAGGCCTTAGTAGGACAGTTCCTTCCAGCCCTTCCATACCTCTCAACTATTCAGATTTTCACAGACTGTCCAAATTTTGCTTCACATTTTTTGTCTGCTTCTCATAAAAATTGTGGTTTTCTGGCAAATCAGTAAGGATTGACATCACTAAACGATGATGTACATTACAGCCAGACTTCATATCTTTTAGAAATACATACTAGTACAAATCCTGTTATTCTACCTACTTTCTAAGTTTGTAAGAGTAATATTTAAAATCTTCCCCAATCTTTTTGTCCTTTGTTCCCCCATTAATTTAGGCTTTGTCTGCATTTCTTACACTAGGAATTTGAGAGGAAAGGTCCCAACAGATCTCTAACCCCATTTGGCCTGTTCATGCTTAGAGAGGTCTCCATCTGCAGGTACTCCTTTGGTGAGCAGACCCTCCTGTAACAGGACATTCCATGGAACTGACAGTGATGGAAGTAGTGACTATCTTGGCTATTTGGACCAGGATGGCCTGAAGTCTGTGTTAATGGCCAAAAAAAGGCAATAATAATTATTTTAGAAGCTGGATTTAGAAACAGTGGTACACACTGCAAATCACGTATTGCTAACAAAAAAAGGGACACAACAATGGGCATGCAAGAGTTAAAGTGACAAGTGACAAGCTTGGATGCAGGAAGGTAACCGACAGACATGGTATAGTCGGAAGGGACTATGCACTTTATGCATAATGTAACTTTAAGGAATAGAATTCTGGCCATGCAGGCAACAAAACTCATACAGTGGAAATGGAGTGTACACTCACTGCACAGTCTGATAGTGAACAAGCAGTGAGATGCTACAGTCAGCAACCTGCTGAGGAACAATGCACAGGTAACGCAAGACAGATCTACATTCTGTTGTCATATGCAGCTGTGATGTAACTCTCACCAGTGTCTTGCACACTATGTACTTTGACCCTAAATATTCAATGGTTCTGCCGTTCAAATATCCAGTATTTTTTCTTGAATACTATGGCACCTACACAAGAAAGTTAATGCATGCACATTTTAGAATGCTACTGCTGGAAGTAGGAAAATGTATGTATGTATATATATATATATATATATATATATATATATATATATATATATATATATATATATGCACTAAATCTGATATCAACTTTACTGTTTAAAGGATTTTGATATAAGGGAGAGTCAATCTATGTTTTAAAAACCAAGAAATTACAAGTTCAGTAGTTGTTTTATTACCTGAGGCTTAGCTCCGGTATTGATGTAGGTCGCCACTCAGTCATGTTGTCCACCTTATACTCTAACTCTAATTAACTAAGACAGCTCCTTACCAAATCATGGATCTGCAGGTTGTGATGGCTTCTTCCAATAGTACATTAAAGTATGCCATAGCATGACTATGCCACTGGTAACTTATCTTTTAACATTTCCCTAATACATTGCCCCTTTCCTACCTTGTAGAAAGAGGCTGCAATAATCTTATTCTTAAATGCAATTGAATGCATGAACATTTTCATTTGCCTTGGACTGAAACTTAATTCTTTGGTAAATATGACTATTCCTATTAACAATATCAAAGTAAAGGCTAAGCAAACTCTTTTTATCTATAAAAACACACCAATTTTCTAATTCCTGAAAGTATAACAGTGATAGGTAAATCCCTTCTTCTCCTTAAACAAAAATAAGATTTGTCCTTTTTTGTTTATGCTTCGAAAGATCTCACTGAATTGTAAATCATTTCCATCAAAATCTGTCATTTCATTCCACTCTCTAACTCTTAACAGCATCATTATATAAGTTTTAAGTATGCACACTGGCTTTCTGTACAAGCAAACACCCTCTTCTTAACGTTGCTTTACAAGGTACTCTACAAAGACTTTTTACCCCAACTGACATCCGACTTGTTAGTAAAGTCCTCTGTGCTCAGATGCACAAAATGCTATAGTCCTATAAAAATCAAAAAATACCTTTCACCTAAAGATCCCCTATACTCCATTCTAGACTCTAAACTGTATGATTCTGTACCACATATCATTAGAGTATGCTACTTCTTTACATATATTAGAACTAAGCTAACTGAGTTTTTGCAGTGCATGGTGACCTCTTCATCATTTAGTCTTCCAAAACACTGTCTCACAATGTTATATATGCAACACTGCTCCTACCTTATTTAACACTATGTTTTCAGACTTTACAATGCGGTAAATATTATGGCAGATATTACATTTTATGTGTACAGTATGCTTGCTTCAGTTCCATAACGTTATTTTGATTTGCACCATTTAATGTTATTCTTAAATTTCAGTGATTTCTTGATTATGATGACCGTATTGAACCTTTATTACCTTGTCTAATATTTTGCCCAATTTTGTATTTTGTATGTTTTTCTTGGCTGCACATATCTTATTGTATGTCGGTAGCCTTGATTAATATAATGTCCCCAGGCTGTGAAAATTAGGATCAGACTACTACTCCAGTTATCAAACTTAACAAATGCACACACACACACATACACACACACACACACACACACACACACACACACACACACACACACACACTCATACACATAGAAAACAAAACAAAACAAATAAATAAAAGATGATAAATAAACAAAAGATGATGATTATTTCATCTGAAAGCCAGGGTCAGAGTAGAACACTTTCAAACAAAGTGACCAAAATAAATATTATATACCTTTTTCATTTTATACCAGGAGACCATTAAATGAAATAATTCAGGCAAGTTCCCAAAGTAAAGATGAAGCTAACATGATTTCAACCCAATATGATCATATATAAAAAAAGAACTGACAGATTTCTTTCCCATGGAGTTTAATAGTAATAAAAGGTTAAGAGATGTTGTCATTAGCGTGTATAATCAGCCTCAAACTCAGTAAGTAAAAAACATGCCACTTATTTAACTAAAATAAGCATGATGTGATTATTTATTTATTTATTCCAGTTTGATTACCAGGGAAGTCCATTGGGTCAGCATGACCCATTTTCAGTGGAGGCCCGGGGAGAAAAGCTCAGAGAATGCATTAAATTCTATCTCTTTGTATTCTCTGATTATGTAGCCCAGGCAGGTATGACCCTGACCCTGAGCAGTATCCTTCCTTCACCAAGAATGATGCCACAATATAGAGACAAGATGATCAGCTTTAACAATTGGCTTAATGTCTGGTGTCATTCAAAGGGGATCCAGTGTCTGTCTGCCTGGGATGACATGCTAGACAAGCCACGCTGCGATGGCTTGCACCTGTCACCCTGGGATTCGGATATTGGCTAAGGCTCTTGCCACCCCCATAGTGCCTTTTTAGGCAAGGCTCAAATTCTAAACCTACCACCCTAGAAAACAAAAATGGGAAGAAACTGAGGGTAATGCTGCTCAATGCCAGAAGTCTAAATCTCAAAATGCGAGGCCCTTCTCAGTATGGAGAACATCGATGTCTGGCTGGTTCAAGGCTCCTGAGAGCACCCCGGCACTATTAGGTTTTACCTCATATCATGCGTTCTGGCCCCAAAACCTGGACCACACTACAAAAGGAGGGGGTGTATCCATATTCATAAAGGATACCCACACCTCCAGGTTGGTGAAACCATCCAGGTGCAACTAACCATAGGCAAAACTGCTCTACAAATTGTAGCATGCTACAGGCCACCCTCTCAAACTCAGGAACCCCACACAGCCTTCCTGAAGACACTGGAGGGTATAAATGTATCTCCAAACACCATCATATTGGGTGACTTCAACTACCCGAATATAGACTGGGAACATTACTCAAGTCCTAACTTTCTGGAACCACGGTTCCTGGAGTTCATAAATTCAAATGCCATGGAACAGCTAGTCACTGTTCCCACGAGAGGAGAAAATATACTAGATCTCATTATCACAAACATGGGGACAAAATGCTCCACACCGAAGTATATCCCTCATTGGTGAGATCTGATCATAAACTAATCTCACTGGAAATCCATCCCCGCCCACCCCAAACAAAAAGACCACAGTGAAGAACTTCTAAAGCAAACTTCACACTACTCAAGACTGGTGTGGTATCCTTCAAGGCCCCTGAGCCAGTGGAAACCACAACCCAAGCTGCAGAAGCCCTTACAAATGCCTTCTATGAACACCTCCAGGACTGCGTGGATCAGGCAATCCCAAATAAAACCAAGACTCTTTCCACAAAGGGCAAACGTCCAGTCTGGTGGACCCCAGCCATTAACAAACTTTACAATAAGAGGAGAAAGCTATTACATGATAGAACAAAATCCATAAAAGAAGTCACCCCTGATCATTATTAGTAAAAAAAAAATACGAGCACTCATAAAATCAACTAAGGCCAATTTTGAGAGAAAATTGCCATGGATTCAAAGGACAATCATAAGGCCTTTTTCAGCTATGTTAGGAACCTGGGTGGAATCTCCCAGATATGCTCAGAATTAGTCCAAAATGATACAAAAATCACTGAATCCACAGACATTGCCAACATACTGGCAGACAGGTTCAGTGCAAACTTCACTAAAGGAGATAACTATCCCAGCGGAGTGTAGCCTCCCAGAAACTCAAAATGCGCGTGTGAAAGCTGCTCTCTAAAGCTAAAACACAGCATCAATGGGACCGGATGGTGTCCCCGCTAAATGAGGAATTAAACCCGCACATAAGGCAGCTGTTTAATCTCAGCCTTACCACAGGATCGTGCTGTGGTGACCCTAAGTCTAGTCTGCAAAGCTATGGAGAGGATCATAATGGAGTTCATAAAGATATAGGGACTTGCAGACATTGGACCCGACCCAGTTTAAGGCAGATCATGCCTTTTGAACTTGGTCGACTTCTTCACAGTCACCAAGGCTATTGATGAGGGAAAGCATACAGCCTACCTTGACCTTGCACACAATACCCCGTATTGTAGAGCTTAAATGTAAACCCATATGTCACAAGATGGGTTTCAAACTGGCTTAAGGACAGAACCCACAAGGTTAGAGCTGCTGGCGCTATGTCAGACTGTCACAAGTGGTGTCCCACAGGGCTCGATCCTGGCCCCTATTGTTCGGCATCTACTTCTCAGAAGTACAGGCCAACATGGGAGGACCCATAGTGGAAAGTGCATCGGACACGGATATCCAAGGACTCACGGAAACAGATAGCTGGTGCCAGAGCCATGGCCTGAAGTTAAACGCCAAAAAACAAGGTAACCCCAAGCTACCATATAGGTGGCAATCCACTAAGCACAGAAGAGGTTATCAGGGAGGGGGGACCCAGGTTGACAGTGGCCTTTCTTTGACACTCATGTTGCTAAAGTGGTTAGAAAGACCTTCTACATTGCCCCACCGATCATCAAGTCATTCACAGATCCCAGGAGTCATTGTTCCCCTGTACTCTTCCTCTTCAATTATCATGTCAATGCAATAGTACACAACCCCCACCCCCGATGTATATCACACCCCAATTGGAAGAAAAGTTCCTCACGTCATATGCTGCCAGATTGAAGAAACTCCAGCTCTATTCAGTTGCATACCGCCTGCTCAGAGGTGGTGACATGCCTGACACAAGGCCATGTCCACCCGAAAATTAATGGACATGCTCCACCTCAAAAAATCCAAATCCACCAAAACCACTAGAGCAAGTGAATTAAACCTTAGCACGGATATAAATAGGACATGCTGGAGGGACAGATTTTCACCTCAGAGACCTATGCTGTGGAATAAAATCCGGTCCATGTGAGGCAGAGCACCTTGCTGGCTCTGTTCAAGAGAAATCTTGACCTGTGGATGGGAGGTTTACCCAGGAATCATCTCTGTGTTACTGCTGGACAGAGGCACAACAAACTAATGGGTACAGTAAAATGCCTTAGGGCAGATAGCCTAGTATAAACCTATGAACCTATGAACCTATAAATCAGATTACATACAGGATTTACAAGAAACACAAGCAAGGTTTTAGAATGAATTAAACAGTTTACAAATGCAATTACAAGGAATACAAGACAGTACAGATTATAATTCTTATGGAACTGATTAGGATTAAGCTTTTTACATTTGCATAGGTAAGCAGTAATTCTTTGTAACTCTTTGAAACTGAGTGTTAAGGTTGTACAGATATTTACATGTATTGAGAAGTTACAGGAATTGAGATATAGTGGAGGTGCTTTATGTGCACGTATTAGAGAAGAAAGGAGTACTCTATATTTACAGTATTTACAAGTTTTGTTGAGCAAGTATAGCTGTAGGAGTAGAAGAATTACGTAGCGGGATAAAGCTGCAGGAGATTGCATGGCAGTTTGATAGAGCTGTACGAATATGTGTGTAGGAGGAATTTAGGGCTTATGTGTCAGTATGGGGAGACTCTTATGCTTGAAGTAATCAAGGATTAAGTAGGGAGGAGGCAGGGGCATTTCCATTTGCTAGAAAGGTGTTTATAAAGAAGGACCTTGAAATTTTCAGAGTTTGGGGTAGTTCTTAGTGAGGAAGGAAGGGAATTCCATTTTTTGCCAAGAGCATAGGAGAGGAATAGTTGGCCAACAGGATGTTTAGGTTTATGGATAGCAATTAAGTTATGATGCTCAGATCTAAGGGCTCTATTGGGAATATAACATGGAAAGATATTAGTTAGAGCGGGGCCTTTTGTAGGCTGAAAAACGAGTGTGTGTGCTATAGAGAGTTGTAGGTAATCTAGATAGTTTGGTAGTTCTAGCCAGTTCAGGGCTTGTAGGGTAAGGCAGTCATGAGTGGAAGTTTTGGATTTGGAGGCAAATTTAGAGATTTTATTGTAGCAGCTTTCTAGTTTTTGGGTAGTAGAAGAAGACAGGTTGCTTAGGAGAGGAGCACCATATAGTAAGGAAGGATTTGAGGTAGTAGAGGAAGCATGTTGGTTAGGAGAGGAGCACCATATAGTAAGGAAGGATTTGAGGTAGTAGAGGAAGACAGGTTGATTAGGAAAAGAGCACCTTATAGTAAGGAAGGATTTGAGGTAGTAGAGGAAGACAGGTTGGTTAGGAGAGGAGCATCATATAGTAAGGAAGGATATGAGTTAGTAGAGGAGGACAGGTTGGTTAGGAGAGGAACACCATAGAGTACGGAAGGATTTGAGGTAGTAGAGGAAGACAGGTTGGTTAGGAGAGAAGCACCATATAGTAAGGAAGGATTTAAAATAGTGGGGAAAACAGGTTGGTTAGGAGAGGAGCACCATATAGTAGGGAAGGATTTGAGGTAGTAGAGGAAGACAGATTGGTTAGGAGAGGAGCACCATATTGTAAGGAATTATTTGAGGTAGTAGAAGAAGCAGGTTGGTTAGGAGATGGACACCATATAGTAAGGAAGGATTTGAGGTAGTAGAGGAAGTCAAGATGGTTAGGAGAGGATCACCATATAGTAAGGAAGGATTTGAGGTAGTATAGGAAGACCGGTTGGTTAGGAGAGGATCACCATATAGTAAGGAAGGATTTGAGGTAGTATAGGAAGACAGGTTGGTTAGGAGAGGAGCACCATCTAGTAAGGAAGGAAGAAGAAAAGTAGAGGCCAGGGTATGCCTAGTTGTGTTGGAGAGAAAGTTATTGTTCCTATACAACATATCTAGCTTTTGGTGGGTTTTTTATGTTTTGTTGTACATGTATATTGAACTTTAGGTATTCATCAGCAATTATGCCGAGAAGTTTAGCTGAGGGGATGACTTCTATAGGTGTGTTTGTTTGGCTAAGGATTTTGAAGTTGTTTCTATTGAAGGAGTGCTTCTTAGTTGGTGGGAATATAAGAATCTTGGATTTATTTGCATTAAGAGAGAGGTGGTTTTGGTGCATCCAGTTTTCAGTTTTTGAGAAGGCAGTTTGGGTTTTAGACAGGAATTCAGAGAGGTTTGAGGCAGAGCAGACTAGGGTTGAGTCATCCGCATATTGAATGATTTTGGTGTCAGGAATAGCAGTGTGAAAGTTATTGATGAAGATGTTGAATAGCATAGGTCTGAGGATGGATCCCTGTGGGGCACCATTTGAGGTTGGTAAGAAGAAAGATGTGGAGTTCTTCCGTTTGACAGCCTGAGATCTGTCTGATAGATAGCTGGAGAACCAGAATAGAGTATTAGGTGAGATGAGAAGGTTAGAGAGATGATAGAGAAGATGGTTGTGGGAGATAGTGTCAAAAGCCTTGGACAGATCAAGAAGAACAGTGGAAACTAGCTGCCCTGAATCTCAAACTTGATTGACAGTATCTAAGAAAGAGATTAGGGCAGTTATGGTACTGTGGCCAGGGCGGAAACCATGCTGAGTTGGTGTGAGGAGGTTAATTTGTGTCAGGAATGGCATAAGTTGGAGGTGGATGCACTTTTCTAGGATTTTAGATATAGGGGAGAGTAAGGCAATAGGGTGGATGTTTGCGATGCTGGTATTTTTTTCTGCCTTATGGAGAGGGGGAATGAAGGCTGAGCGCCAGAGTTTGGGGACGTAGGACTCTTTTATTGATCTGTTTATAATGATACTGATTGGGAGAGCAATACCATCTGCGGCAAGTTTTAGATAGGACGAGGGGATGTTGCCGGGTGCATTAGAGCAGGGTTTGAGTTTCAATAGGAGTTTTTTTATGAGAGTTGTGGAGACAGGTTTAAGGCCGAACAGAGTTGGAAAGTAGTTTGGTGGGTTTAGGGGGAAGGTGAGGGTTAGCTAGGTTATTGCTGGGAAAAGATTTTGTGAGGGCAGAGATGGTTTCGATGAAGAAAGAATTGAATTCAAAGTCTAGTTCAAGGTCAGTTTTACTTGGGTTGGGACAGGGATTTGTTTTTGAGCCTGGATGGAGAAGTGAGTTTATAGATTAATTATGTAATGCATCATGCATGCTAAAATATACTTATAAATATTCTTTAAAAATCAGTACAAATGTTGGAATTAATTGTTATTTTTGCATTCATATTTGGGGATTTATCATTTTCTAGTTTTATCTGCCAAACTATTTACTGGCATAAAAAACTTGTTACAGTCCCCACTCACTGGATTAAGTTGGACTCATTCCAAAATAATAATAATAATATTAATAAAATAAAATCGGGACACCATGCTGTATTTTACTAGGGTATTGTCCAGATCATGTTGTTAATGGAATAATTATGTGGGACAATTTGTTGTTTCAATTAATTAATAGTTTTACCAACATAAAACGTCCCACATGATAAGCACTTAACTAAATATACAACTCCTACTAAACTAAAATTAAACTCCTTACTTCCAGTAATCATGTAACACAAAGAAATGTACAAAAGTTACCAAACTGCACCCTACTTCCAAAAATGTACCAATAAAAAAATTCAGCACCATAGCTGAAAAGTAATGAGTACTAATCTTATTCATAACTATACGTCAGACAAAAGGAAAATATTCTGAGATACATCAGTGCCAGATTTAGTATATACAAGTCTTCACATGCTAGAACCCAGAATTTCACATCTTGGCATTTCAAATGGTTACCTTATGAATGTATACATTATTTATGTGAGTTTCCTATAAACAGATGATTCAACACAGAGTTTTGAATAATAGTTATGTCTCAACAAGTTTCTGCAAATTAAGAATCATATGTAAACTTCAAAAAATCAATTATTGATTCTAAATAACAAAAAATATTCTTGAAATGATTCTTGAACTCTTGACCATAAGATAAGTATATTGTCCAAATATCTTAAATTTGTATGTAAAATAGTCGTAAACTTGCTTTTAAATGAAAATGTTTGTTTCTGATATGAAATAACTGAATTAGCAAAAAATTTGGGCAAAAAGGGCATCCACTGCTACCCCAAAATTTTGTTTAAAACGTTCCCCTTCATATAGGAATATATTATTTGTTAAAATCATTTCCATTAAAAAACAGGCTAAGTTTAGATAAAACTATAATATTTTTAAACCATTCTATTCCCGTATACTGAGTAATGATGAAAACAAAGATCCTGCATATCAGTTATATCCATTACAAAATCATTGTGATAAATAGCATTATGTATGCATCAAGAAAATGTCGAGAGGGTCTAATGACACTTAGAACTTGTTCTAAATTCCTTGAAGTATCTTATCTTCAAACTTGGAAGTTTATACAGTAAAAGTGCAAAAATATCTTCATTAACAAATGTTTTATATCAGAGGCCAGGAAATGCAATAAATCACTTCAGAACATTAAGCATAAGTCAAGAAGGAATATTGAACAGGCAGAAAGATGCAGGTATCTCAGAAAGAATTTTTTTCAGTGTCTTTTCTTCTGATAGCTTAAGATATCTCGCACTATATTGATTTATCTATTTATTTATTGACATTTGATTACTGGGAAAGTCTGACTGGGTAGGTGCCCATTTGCAGTGGAGGCCATGGAGAAAAACTCCAAGTATTGCAGAAGTATTTTAAGAACGACAATTTTACAACTGTCAATAATAATGCAAAAATATCTACAGTTTAAATAATGATACCAAATTAGACCTAATGTAAATACATTGGATAGGAATAGACACAACTTATATGACAATAATTTCAAATTTAGAGAAATTTTAGCCACTTTGCATAGAAATTAAAGTTAAGTTAGTATAATACAAACAGCAATTGTGATATGCTGTTTGAGCAAAATCAGGGTTATGGCATATTTAGAAAGATAGTCTGGAAGAGAAATTGATTGAAGCAAGGAAATGAGTAAAGAAGGGTGAGTACGAAGGTGTTAGGTATGAATAGGCACTTGTTTATAGTTTGGCATGCAAAGTTTTTCAGAATCATTTTAAAGGACTGGAGGGAGGGTATTGACCTGATGGATACAGACAAGTGGTTCCAGGCTTTAGCACTATGATATGAATACAGACCAAGCAGCAGATTTTATAGGTTTGTAGTCAAAGAGGAGTGGGAACATAACCTGTGTAGAATGATGTTTAGTGCTGGAGAAGCAGATAGATGCTGCATAATTTTATATGTGGTAAGAAAATGTGTATATGTTAGTCTAACCAATTTAGGCATTTTAGTGCTGTACAGTGGCACGTTGTCGCCTCACAGTAAGACGCTGTCCGGTTCGATTCTCAGCTAGAGCATCTTCTGTGTGGAGACATGCGTGAATGGGCGTACCTTCGTTGAAGGTTGTGCATCAGGCCTGACAAGCCGGTACGTAAAAATCAACTGCCAATAATTAGCAGACCGGAGTTCCGCTGTGGCGACCCCTAACCGGGAAAAGCTGAAAGACACACAGTGGCAGAATTTGAAAGGGGGTATTTGCTGCAAACATAGCCACTTTATTATAACATTGTTCAAGTTTTGCTGTTTGTTATGATTTGAGGTTAATAAGGATGGGACCACCATAAAGTTGGGAGGGGAAACAGTAAGTAGTGATAAGTGTAGTTTTGGTTATATTGGTGAGAAAATTTTGGGGTCTATAAATCATCCATAGGTTTGGTGAGTGTTAAGCAATTCTGGATCTGCAGTTTGAATTTAAGATTAACATCCACTATCATCCCTAATAATTTGCTATGACATGTGACTTTAAGGGTTGTATTTTTGAGAGAGGGGATTGTAAACTTTATTTTTATGAGAAAACAATGTGGTGAAAAAAAAGTAGTTTGTTTTTGAGAGGGGTTGAGCTTTAGTTGTGAGTCACATAACCATGTTTCAGTAGCTGTTAAAGCTTCCTCAGTCTTTTTTGGAGACGTGCCAGATTGTCAGATGTGCATATGAGTGTGGAGTCCTCTGTGTATTGTATTAGGGATGCCTGCTGTGTGGGTGTGTGGAGGGTATTCATGAGAATGTTAAAGAGGAGAGGACCAAGGATAGAGCCTTGTGCTACACCAGTGGTGACTGGAAGGTATAACGGGTGGACTGTCACTTCACTGACTGATAACTATTGGAAAAGTAGCTTTTGAACCATAGAAAGGTGGGTAGATATAGACCTAGTGAGGACATTTGAAGCAGAAATTTGCTCAAAGGTTTTAGACAATTCTAGAAATAACAGAGAAACTAGTTTGTCATTATCTCTAGCTTTATTGACAGTATCGATAAAGGTTAGAATTGGAGTGTTACTACTACATGAGGGACAGAAGCCATGTTGTTTGGGCGATCAGATTTCTTCCTGCAGGAGATAGTTCAGCAGTTGTTTTTTTAATGATTTTGTTCAAGTATTTTGGAGAGGGATACGATTGCTATATGTCTAACGTTAGTGATATCTGTTGAATTTCTTCCTTTGTGTAGAGGAATAACGTGTGATTTTTTTTCCAGAGACAGGGACTGTAAGATTCCTGGAGTGACCTACATGAAAGGATTGAGACAGGATAGGCAATACTAGTGGCTGCTATTTTAAGGTACTCACTTGAAAGGCCATACTCTTTTAATAGAGTATGGAATGAGTTTGTTTAAGAGAGGTTTTATATAGGATGTGGGCATAGGTTTGAAGGTGAAAGTGGATATGGTGACATGTGGCTGTTGGGCAGGTTTGGAGTTAGACGGTGTGGAATCCTTAGTGATGATATACTATCTATGAAATTAGAGTTAAATTCAATTGCAGTTATGACTGAGGAGTTATAGGTTGAGTGGTTTGGGTTTAATTTTTGGCCAGGATGTAAGATTTCTTTAATGGCTGACAAGAATTTTAGGGGTGTGTTTATAATTGTTCTGAATGTTGTTACAGTATATATTTTTTCTCTTCACTTATTTGCTTCCTAGTACAGTTGTGGAGCATTCTGAAGTTTTGAGATCTTGTGGTGTTTTATGTTTTTGCCATTGTCCCTTCCTTTTCTCTATTCTGCATTACCATTCTAATTTTTTGATAGCCAAATTCCATTATTTTTAGTCTATTCCTTTTAGGTGGTGCAAGGCTATTTAGGATATTTAAGAATGTTTTATGTAATTTATTTGGAAAATCAGCTAAGGAGAAGATTTTTATGATGATCCATTTGACAGTTGATGGGATCATAATGAATATTTCTGGGTTATACATGGACAGGTATATCAAGAGTGAATATTAGGATAAATCTTAAATGAAGAAGGACAGACACTGAATTAATATATCCTGCAAATAACTTTACTAAGTGCATACTGAATAACTGTCAGTGTCAGGTGACACTTCATATACACTAAGGATTACTATAACCTTTAAAGTAATAGTGCAACTAGTGGTATAGCCATGCCTGGTAATGCAATATACACTGTTGTAAAGAATAATTGTTTTACTTTGTCCATATGCATGTTTGGATACCATTTTGGTAAATGGTAACTAACATATGGCTGCTAGTTAGTATAGAGAATTAAGCCGCTGAGCCCTTAATGAGCTACTTTTTGTAGTCGAAAGCATATATGATTTAATCCTTCTACTGCTATTTGCCTACAGTGGGTCTCTGATCACTTACTCCGTTAGTGCTTCTGAGTCACAACTGAAAATAGACATCTTCCCCTGGATTCTCTATACCTTGCACAGTGTGCAAGATTGGTGCAGGAACTCTAGCATGCAATATATCTGCCGTGCAATCCAGGAACAGCCTGCAGGGGCGTGCACGAGTGCTCCTGCACTAATCCTGCATGGACTAAGCCCCTGTATGCAAATCAACCCATTTGCAGGAGAAATCTATGCAAATGAGGTGATTTTGCAATCCAGGAAGCTTGCAACTGGCTGTGCAGGACTAGTGCAATCTTCAGAAATGTACTCAGTTAGTAACCGAGTACATTTCTGCAAAATCCAAAACGAAGCTGTGACAGCTCCAAATAAAGGCTGCATATCATGCATTAAGCATGCCATTGGCCAAGTATAAGGCCATTGGCATTGTAAACAGTGAAAAAAATACAAAAATCAATTTTTATTTTTTTTAACCGATCTCGGCTGTTTAAGCGTAGGGCAGCAGCATGCAAACGGGATCGGGGAAATAACAAAACAAACCTAAATTAAGCATTGTAACTAAAATCAGTATTCTGCCATGCAAGTCAATGGCAGGAAGAAGACAACATGGCCAGTGAGTAGCAGTTGCTAAGGGGGGAGGCTCAGTGTGAGACATGTTACTATGCATTAGCAGGCAATCCTATACAAATGAGGGGAATGATAGTGAATCCCAGTTTTCCCCAGTATGTGAGTCAGGTCCCAACAGTGTAAGAGTAGTAATATCTCAGTGCAAGCCTAGGGGTTAGGTGACATCATGGGGGGTGTCAGGCAAACTGTAAGTGGACTGGAGCCCTGTGGCTTGGGTTTGCTCCTAGCTTAGCACAGCTAAGCTAGGGGGGGTGTGTCTGAATCTGCCTAGTGCTCTTTACATTCCCTAAGTGGGTATGCGTGCTGTACACAGAGTTTTAAAGAAAGAAAGTGTGCGCATTTGAGCACTCCGTTTGCATGTCGTGCCCCCGGGCTTAAACAGGAAGGCAATGGAAAGGGAAAACAGCAGTAGGAAGGTAATCAAGGAGAACTAGCATAGCTGGCAGGTGAAATGTATCAGAATCAGCCAATTACACAGGCAGCAGACTAGCCCAGCCCAGAACACTACTATAAACTATGCAAAGATCTTCCCCTCTGGTTTTTCCTACACTCTACACCACCGGTGTATACAAGCAGGGAAATTTTAACAAACAAACCTACAAAATGAGAAGGGCTGCAGCAGGCAACATAGAACAACATCTGCAAGAGGCTGAGGGTGGTGATGATGTGAATGTTTCCAATCAACCTACAGTGAGGAGATGAAGAAGAGTGTACAGACCCAGGTTATCCTACCAGGGGCTACATGAGCTGGAGATAGTGGAGTGCTATAGGGTGAACAGAGACCTCCTACAGCAAATTGTTGAGCTGTGCCGGCCACACCTGACACACCAAGCTGACTGAGGGGAACCCATCCCAGTGGATATCAAGGTATGTGTAGGCCTAGGAATACTAGCCACAGGTACCTCCCAAAGCTCAATTAGGGATATCATGGGGATCAGTAAACAAAGTATTCCACCAGTTCCTGGATGCCATGTCAGCACATGCCAGTGAGCATGTTTATGTCCCCAACACCTGTGAGGTGTTGGCCAGCAATATGTGTCTCTTCCACCAAATAGCAGAATACACTGAGGTAGTGGGTGCTATAGACTGCATGCACATATGCATCAAAGCACCACCCGGTGATCAGGCATCGCCTCCATCAACTGCCAGGTTGTCTGTGATGCCCAGTGCATTATAATGAATGTGTGTGCTGGCTGCCTTGGAAGCTATCAGGATTCCCATATATGGCATCTGACGCAGCTGTACCAGAGATTTGCCAATGGGGACATCCTCTATGGTCACCTAGTAGGGGATGCTGGTTACACACTGGAGCCGTGGCTGATGACACCCATCAGAAATGCACACACACCTGAACAAGAATGCCATAATGAGGCACACACACAGACCAGACTTATAATAGAGCATGTGTTTGGGATGCCCAGTTCACAGTTCCAGTGTCTGGACACATCCGGTGGAGCCTTGCAGTACTCACCAGCTACATCTACCCAAATTGTTATGGCATGTGCCATGCTACACAATATGATCCTGCGGAAACAGCTGCAACAGGAACAGCATGGGGCAAGGCCACACAGCCCCCCACCACTGCCAAGGCCTACACAGGTACAGAGTGACTCAGAGGAGGAGGAACTACCTGAGCCTGCCACAGTAGGCAGATGGAGGCGTGCCCAGTATGCTGAGGCTGCAGCAAAGAGACAATGCATAGCACATACACTGACACAGTAGAGACCCAGGGAATGGCACCTCTCTCTGACTCGCATATGCAGTAAAAGGGATGCCAAACATGACACTACCTGTGCCCAACCATGTATAAGGAGTGTACTATGTGCATCTGACATAGGCAGCCCTCCAGCACCATCCATAATTCTGGCACACCCTCAAGGTAAGTCAATCAACCAACCAATTGCCAGATGGAGTAGAATGTGTCATTACCTGTATCTATGGTATGGATGTGAGCATGCAAGGGAATTGGGTGGCTGAATGTTATGGCAGCAGAAAGTAGGCACCCATAGTGGCACCATGACATCCATAACACATACTGAAGTCACCACAGTAGCCAGTACTACACAGGGTGAAAAAACCCACTGCAGGAAATATACTGGGCTACATGTGTGTCCATATGACTTACACAGGCCAGTCAGGATGGTTCACATACCCAACAACAGTCTCAGCCAGCAGGACAGGTGTAGACAAACCCAAACAGAGCCTGTGCTATGTCCCCTGTATGATGGCTATGGTTACCCCTCCCAGGCCTACACAGACACACTACAGCAGGTCAGGCAGTGGGACATTAGTTCTAAAGGGTGGGAAGTCAGACACTAAGATGTAGGGCAACCAAAGCTATGATATGTAGTACACTGGTATGCCTCTAGTCAGCATGATAGGTAAGAATACATAATGAAATGGAATACCTGACATACCAGTACAGTCATAGCAAATGTGTACAAGTGTCAGGTGTGCCCCCCCCCATCCTTTGTAGTAATGTAATAACAGTCAGGTGTGTCCCCCAATTCTGTGTAGAAATGTAGAAATAGATAGGTGTGCCCCCCCATCCTACGTAGTAATGTAATAACAGAGAGGTGTGTCCCCCAATCCTGTGTTGAAATGTAGAAATAGACAGGGTCTCCCACCCTACGTAGTAACATAATAACAGTCAGGTGTGCCCCCTGGTCCTGTGTAGAAATGTAGAAATAGTCAGGTGAACCCCCCCATGCTATGCAGAAATGTAGTAACAGTCAATGCCAAATTCTCGATGGATACCCTGCAGAAACAGCATGCTACTGTCCGGTGTGCAACACAAAGGTCAGCACTGCAGTACACACTACCTGGACTCGATCCACACATTAAATACAGATGGGCATACTTGGCATGCTCACACACTTAGAGAAATGACGGCAATGTCAGTCAACAACATACTGAAAGGTCATACTGGGCATGCTCATACACTTAAACACATGAAAGCCATGTTTGCAAACACCAGTGGACCAAACATATCTGGCAGTCGCAGTTGTTAGTGCAGACACTCGTCACTATGCACCACTCATGCCTTGCACACACAGTGGATAGGAATACAGACATATATCTAAGGACAACACACTATAATAAGCCAAAGGTAGACATACATAGATGTGTGGAAGAGGGTGGCAGTGACAACTAGCCATCCAGGCCTGTCCCACCAAGCAAACAGCCAAAGGGCCCCAACCACATGAGGTTCAGATTTCACTCACTGCAGATACTAGCCACCAGTATCTGTCAGCATTAAAGACTATGTGGTGCATGTGCTAGCTGTGCAACATGACTGTACAAAGAAGTAGTCATCTAGCAGCTGTATACACATACCTGTGAAATATGACACTGTGTGTGCCCGCATGTGATGTGTCAACCTCTAGATGAATAGGTTATGGCTCATGCATACACACTGCCCTCCCCATAGCCCTACTATGACAAGCCTGATGAGGTCATCCACTGTGAAGTACACCTTTGGGAGACTTGTAGCTCAGTAATCTCTGTAGCACGTGTCATAACTGTGTACTGCTGTAGTATGATAAAATAGTTAGGTAGGAGTTCTAATCCCAGCCTTGACAACTGTGTGTGTGTGTGTATGTGTGTGTGTGTGTGTGTGTGTGTGTGTGTGTATGTGTATGTGTGTGTGTGTGTGTGTGTGTGTGTGTGTGTGTGTGTGTGTGTGTGTGTGTGTGTGTGTGTCTTTGTATGTGTGTGTGTCAGAAAGGAATGCTTTTTAGGATAGTCACACTCCCTACAATTGAAATGCTCTACTGTGGTAAGGCTGCTGATGTCATCCACCTAGAAATACATCACTGGGAAAGATCATAGTCCAGTAATCTCCATACTGCATACCATAACTGTGTGCTGCTGTAGTGTGATACATTAGTTAGGTAGAAGTTCTAATCCCAGACTTGGTAAGTGTGTATGTGCCTGTCTGACTCTGTCTGTGTAGAGAGCAATGCTTTTTAGGGTAGTCACACTACATACAATTTGAATGCTATACTTTGATAAGGTTGATGATGCCATCTACCTAGAAATACACCTCTGGGAAGGATGTAGCCCAGTAATCTTGGTAGCCCATGCCATAACTGTGTACTGCTGTAGTGTGATGCATTAATTAGATAGGAGTTCTAATCCCAGTGTTTTTGTGTGTGTCTGTCTGACTCTTTGTAGAAAGCAATGTTTTTAGGGTAGTCACACTCCATACAATTCATATGCTCTACATTGGCAAGGCTGCTGATGTCATCCACCTAGAAATACACCTCTGGGGAGATTGTAGCCCAGTAATCTCCGTAGTACATCCTATAACTGTCTACTGCTATAGTATGATAAATTAGTTAGGTAGGAGTTGTGATCCCAGACATAGCAAGTGTGTGTGTGTGTGTGTGTGTGTGTGTGTGTGTGTGTGTGTGTGTGTGTGTGTGTGTGAGTGTGTGTGCATGTGTGTGCTTGTCCTTGTGTGTGTGTGTGTGTGTGTGTGTGTGTGTGTGTGTGTGTGTGTGTGTGTGTGTGTGTGTCTGTCTGACTCTGGCTGTGTATAGAGCAAAGCTTTTTAGGGTAGTCATCCTACATACAATTTGAATGCTATACTTTGGTAAGGCTGCTGATGTCATCCACCAAGAAATACACCTCTGGGAAGGATGTAACCCAGTAATCTCCATAGCACATGCCCTAACTGTGTACTGCTGTAGTGTGATATAGAACTCTGGTGGGGTTCTATTCCTACCCATGGCAGTTCTGGATGTTATATGTGTGTTTCAATGTCTGTGTAGGGAGCAGCGCATTTTAGCCTAGCCACACTCACTACAATTTGAATGCCCTACTTTGTCCATCCTGCTGATGTCATCCAATGTGAAATACACCTTTGGGGAAGGAGTACCCCAGTAATCTCTGTGGCCTGTACTCTAACTGCATACTGCTGTAGTGTAGTAAAAGAGTTAGGTAGGAGTTGTAATCCCATATATGATGTATGTGTATGTGTGTGTGTGTGTGTGTGTGTGTGTGTGTGTGTGTGTGTGTGTGTGTGTGTGTGTGTGTGTGTGTGTGTGTGTGTGTAACTCATATCCTGTGTAGAGGTGGTTGTGAGTGTGTAATAACTGGGCCTAATGTGAAGCTGGTTTTGCAAATTTCTTATATGGTGGCCCTAATATATATCACAATGTCCACTGTACAGGGATAACAGCTGGGAAATAGCCGAGAGGCTGGGGTGCAGATCCATATCCATACACGTGACAACAAGGCCAGGCAAACAAAGTTAGCAACTCTAGTATTAGCCAGAGAACACTCTCAACCCATGCAATACCTCTTACAGAAGAACCGGCACACTTAGGCCAGCTACATATTTATAGGAGGTTCCAGAACTACAGGCAGAGTGTGAGTAAAGTTAAGTTATGCTTTGCATAGTACTGGTGTTACAAGGTGTGTGTATACATACTAGTTTACCTTGGAATACAGTATGCCTGCATAGCTCTCAACTATTGGCCTATCTGCTTGCTGGCCAGAGGTGTGCCTATCATGTTTTGTCTGTCCACCACACAGGTCCTCTGTCAGATATTTCACTGACAGTGTATGTGTTGAGTGCTATCAGTACGTGGCAGCATCCATGTATGTTTCTAACCTCAATTCCCTGATTAAGGGTGTGTTGCAGATTATCTTGCAACACCAGCAACTTGTTTAGTGTATGGCAACAGTTTTCCACATATGTGCCTGTGTTCCAGCCTCTGTCCTCTACCTACATACCATGTGTTGCACATTTGAGATGTTGTCAGGGGTTGTTCTGTAGTGGGCTGTGAGTATATCACACTACCATTGCTGCCATCAGGCCACTGCTGTTGTATCCACCACACATATGGTGGGGCTGGTGCCATATATGTGTGGGCTTCACCTACACAATACATGTGTGCCCTTATGCACTCCAGAGGCCAGTGTATGTAACAGTATATATACATAAAATATATATAAAACTATGTCCATCCATACCTACATAGATATATATCTGCGTGCATATATGTAACTTGCTGTGTATATGTAGACATATAGTTGTAGATATATATATATATATATATATATGTGTGTGTGTGTGTGTGTGTGTGTGTGTGTGTGTCAATGTAGGCATTTGCATGTATATATGTTCATATATATTTATATATACATGTATATATTTCTAAATATATATATATATATATATATATATATATATATATATATATATATATATATACATACATATATAGATATGTTGTATTTGTTTAGATATTAATATATTTACACACACACATAGATCTAAATGTTGGAATGCATTCTCTGCACTGCCGCATGACTGGACTGGATGATATGCTTCTGATAACTTCAGATTTTTGTATATCTGGCATGGCTTAGTGGTAAATCATGTTATCTATGGTGTGCAGTGTCCTGGGTTCATGCCTTACAGAGGCTGTTTATTTTGTTGATGGGCAGAACATGGGTCGTTGGATACAGAGTGATTAAGGCACTTTAAAACAGTTGTAAGTGGGTTTGTGTGGGTTTGCACAGAGGTAAGCACTGATAACTTCCAGTTACAGTGTCTTATAGTCAGTTAACTTCTAAATTGCTTAACCTGTGTAGGCATTGCTTACACCCATGCAAACAGGCTTAAACCCGCTTACTGCTGCCTAAAAGTGCTTACTGCTGCTTACCCCCATGCTAATTTCTTTAAAAGAAAAGACAAAGGGGTTGATAGGAAAGAGGTGAAAAAGGGGCACAAAGAAGGAAAGACAGTAGGGAAAATAGCCAGGGATGTACAGGAAGGGTGTAGGAAAGGTCCATAACTGCCGATTTCTTCTACAGCAACAGCTGTGCATATACACTGCATTTGGAGGTAGATCTGGAGAACAATAATAAGTTGTGATGCCAGTTAGACCAGATTACGTGTATCTAGTGGACACGTGTGTGCAATGGACAGCTAGGTATGGGGCAAGATTTTTTTGTGGGAACAGATTGCCCTTTTTTTTTTTCAGGTGAGAGTGGGATGTTGGGGAGGGGTAGTAGGTATATTTGGGGAGGTATTTTGGGTAGGTTAACAGACAAGGCAAACAAGGCGCATACAGGAGAAGTATATGACACATGGGGGTAAAGACCTTGATGCAGAGGGGTGTTGGGATATCGGAAGCTCACAAGCACCCTAGTGGCAACAATGGGACTAAGGTCCCCAACCATCGGCAGTTACCAAAGGTGGCTGTGCTGGGGGCTGAGTCTCAGAGCCAGGCTGACTCTCTAATTGTGACAAGTGGCCTTCAAGCTTGCCTAGAACATCACCAAACTGCTCATTGATCACTCTACACACCACGACCCTGACCTGGTGACAGGTGCCTGTCCGTGCCCACTCCCAGGGGGTGACGAGCGTCATCCCCTGATGCAGTTCCATCAGAAGGTGGTGCAAGGCCAACGGACAGGGAGGTCCCAACTTTGGCCCCAGACATGCTGGTGCCCGGTGCCATGACCAGCTAAGGTGGGACAGGTGGGTCTGCTGGGACCAGCCTTCCCAAGCATGCTATAGTGTTTAGATTACATCATCATTTGTGGGTTAGTAATAGTCAGCACATTCCAGGGTTAGGTATAACAGCATGCATAGATAGTCCCATTAACTCAGACACCAGATACGGAACATTTGCATAGCAAACGGAACACATGCATATATGGGACCACAGTGGTAATAAGAACAGCATGCAGGTACATTGATGACACCATGCCATCAATGTTGGAATTATTCAATATAGCACATGCATGGGAGCCATGAAAATATTTATCAAACAAATGGTCATTATCAGAGCCATTACATAACAGTTGGGGTGGGTATGTTAATTATTGTTGGAGATATGGTGGGGGGTAAAGAAAGATGTCAATTAACAACTAGTATATTCCTGTAGTCCACAATCCT
Organism: Protopterus annectens; assembly: GCF_019279795.1. NCBI lineage: Eukaryota > Metazoa > Chordata > Ceratodontiformes > Protopteridae > Protopterus > Protopterus annectens. The sequence goes on from NC_056745.1 coordinate 1,286,219,466, forward strand.
TTCCTAGTCAGTGCTGTTATCTGTACCTTACATGTCTTACTACACTACCCTACAGCCTTAGTTTGGTCATTTTTATGGTTGTCATCATCATTACACATGAACCAGATTTACCTGCAGTATACACCACTTACCTAGTATACCTGTGGAAGGAATTTTTGTTAACACTAACTGTTTCTACACATACTCTCGGATTCCAGGTTGTTGTTTTGCACATAGCTATATCCAAGTCTTTCTGCAGAGACTCTGGTGTTGTGTTGACCACATGCAGCTGTACCGGGACATATCTAGAATATTGCCTTCTTCCACCTTTAGTGACCTGACACACACATATACATGCTTTCCTACACAGTTATATTATGTAGCACAGTGTGGGTGACAGTGACCAGTGATACTTTATTATTCAGAGAAACTGCAACACTCACAATTCCCTACAATACCAGAGTGAACAGTCCCACTGCAGGTTATAATGGTCTGTATTTCTCAGCACAGTGTTCATATCCAATGTACCTGTGGGAGCAATGTTTGTTAGCACAACCTGACTGTTGCCACACAAAGTTCTGGATTACACATTAGTATTATGCACATACATCTCACTCTGTTACTGTACACACTCTGGCCACAGCTTGAGAACATGGGAGTGTGGATAGGACATACTTGAAATATTACTCTCCTAAAAGTTTTGGGGGTTGCTACAGTGACAGGTGTGTTCTCATGATTTTGGGCAATCACTTGCATTCCATGTTTGTTTGCTACACATCTGGGATCATCCCACAGACTTACCAGAGGAACAGGTAGCAGATATGGGCACATATACTGGACATTCTGGCCTCATGGCTAAGCGATGGGTACACCTGCTCACCTATGGTTAGCTTTAATCAGATTTTTAAAAATAAATAAAAGGGTTTCTTCATTTTATTTATATATGCTGTTGCTATTTTACACAAGGGGGACTGTTGGTGGGGATATGCGGTCACCTGTGAGCAGTCTCGCTCACTGCATACCCCTTTCTGCTGTTCTACATTGTGGAGGTGTGTGTATTCTGAGAGCTCTACTCTCAGATGCAGTCCCTGCACTCTTACACACTCCATGTAAGCCTAGGAGCTCAGGCAGTGCACCTCATTTATATGCATGGTGTGCTGCCATCCTGCTCCTAAACGGTCGCTGCCGTGCAGGACTAAGCTAGTCCTGCACAGAAGATAAGTAAATCTGGGGGCTTGTCTTGTGGGGCTAACCAGTTAACAAATAAATAAAATGAAAAAATATATGGCATGACAGGCTTAATAATGTGGATAAACAGCTACATTTTCCAATTATACTGTAGTCTGTACCTTTCAAGTACAGATGGGTTCAATTACTTATGCCCTACATTAAAAAAAGTTTAAGGAAAAAAAAGAAAACATTAACTAATCTTAATACGGTATTGTTGCTTGTTGTGCAATTGACTAAAACATGTATTGTGGTGTGTCTATAAAACACTCTAGGTTAAACATTCTTAACATTGATGTGCAATTTCTAATGATGTCTTTTTCTATGCTTCCATTCTCTTTAGAGTAAAGTTCCTAACAAAATTATTCTTTATGAATGCAATCTGCAATATAATAGCTTGTTATTAAGATTCTAAATTGTCTGCAGTGTGTGATGAAGTGTCATACCACCACGTATAAAACATAATGTCAAGGAACATAGCAATGTGGTGTACAGGGAACAAGCCTTGCATTTACCCTCAATGACCCATGTCATGATAACAGTGAGTGACCAATGCAATCAAGCCTGTCCTGGCAGGATTGAAGTGTTCAAGTTTATGACACTGTTGAACCCTGATGGGATAACAGGAGTGTGGCATGCAGGATTATGGGCCATGGAGACTTCATGCTGCATAAGACCAGGGAGATTGGTAAGTATGTAAGATGCACTCATATGTCTACCTATGAAACAGCCATTACAAGACTGAAATCCACAATAGGAAGGGGAATAAGCTAGGTGGACAAATATTTCTCCATGCAGTATTATAGCCTTTTCATGGCTCCTGAATCTGACTTCCTGGAGATCAAATGTGCCAAACGGGACTTGCTCTGGCAAAAGAACATAAGGGCTATAGGACTTTTATCTTAGCTGGAAAATGAATAGTCCAACTCTCACGGTTAGGAAAATTGAATGGATTTGTAGGAACCGGGAATATGGAAATGAAGGCATTTAATGAGGAAGATAAAGAATGCAAAGACATAGAACTGAAAAACTCAGGCATCTCTCAGACAGTAGTGAATATTATGGCTACGATAGAAAAAAACTGAGATCAGGAGATTTCAAATGAACATCTGTGTGAAATTAGCATTTTACTCAGATATACCCTAACCCCCAGTTCCCAGTTACTCGTCTAAGTCACCTTAATTTTGAGGAAAGGTAAAGTAGTGAATTTTGTAAATGAACACACACTCATACACCCATACACACATAAAATTAAGCATTGTCTTTCCCTTCCATTTTTTTGTGAATTCAGAAGAGGCTATCAGGTTTTGAAACTGAGTACTTAAGTTTGTGGGATTCAAGCACTAGATCTTTGCTAGAAGAAATGACTCCCATTGTTGGGCAATAACTTTAAAAAAAAAAAAAAAAAAACCTTCTGCTAAATCTGTTTTTGCTATGTCTCTGTAGTTGGCAAGAACTAACAATCACTAAATGTAATGCGAGTTAGTGATTTATTTATTCAAATGCCAGAAAGCATTATCCTTTTGTTAAGTCTGCTACGTTTCATGAAGCTCTGTGACAAAAGCAAAACACACTTTTGTCCATATAACACGTCCATTTAGCTGCAAAGAATGGGATAATATTTATTTTGCACATCCTGTCTACTTAAACAATATGCATTCTAAAGAAAGCATATGCATCACAGACTTAATTAGTGTTAAATATTGCATTCCTAAGAGTAACTACACATCATATTTCCTGGGCATACTTTAGAAATTAGGTAATATTTTTTCCCAATAAATAGATAGTAGGCCGGATTCACGAAGGCTTGCTCGGAGTCTAAGAGTGGACTCCAGACAGCCAATATGTCTGCCGAGTGATCCAGGAACAGCCGGCAGGGGTGTACATGAAAGCTCCTAAAACTACTCTTGCACGGACAGTGTTAGGTTATGCAAATTACCTTATTTGCTGCTGAAAGCTATGCAAATGAGGTAAATTTGCGATCCAGGAAACACTAACCTGTCCGAGTAAGAGTAGTGCTATTTATAGAAATGTACTCCGTTGGTAATGAAGTACCATTCTGCAAATAGCAAAACGGAGCTATGACAGCTCCAAATAAAGGATGCATCCAGTTGAGGAAGCATGCCAATGGCCAAATATAAAGCCATTGGCATTTGTATCTGTTGCAAACTAATAAAAATTTTACCTCAATCTCCGATGTTTAAGCATAGCGCAGCACCACGCAAACGTGCAGCACTCTAAAAACCAGGAAAAAAAAAATAAAAGCCAAAAATAGGCATTTTATTAAAAACATTCTTCTGCCATGCAGGTGAATGGCAGGCTGTAGACAACATGGCTACTGAGTAGTGGTTGCTAAAGGGGGGAGCTCAGTCTGAGAGATGTAACCAAGCATTAATAGGCAATCCTATGCAAATGAGGATAAGGATAGTGAATCCCAATTTTCCCTGCCATGTGAACCATGTCCCTAGAGTGTAAGAGTAGGATTAGGGGAGTGACAGAGTAGAAAATAGGTAACATCATGAGGGGGTATGTATCAAAGACTGTAAGCTTATTGGAGCAGAGTGGCATGTGTTTGCTGTAAGTTACTCAGGACTGGAAGAGGCATGTCTACAGTTGTCTAAACTGAAACCCAGAAACTGAAGGTGTACGGCGTGGATATCACCAAAGTTTCTTGCAAAGCTGCTTACACTGTGTGCGCGCGTGTGCGCACCTGTAAACCCATCTAAGCCTATGTGCATGTGTGTGCGCCCGTGTAAGCCTGTGCAAGGCTGTCTAACCCTATATGCATGTATTTGCACCCACCTAAGCCTGTGTAAGCCTGTGTGAGCCTGTGTGCGTGTGTGTGCGTGCATGTGCGGGTGTTTGTGCTTGTTTGCGCAACGCTGCCCCCTGTGGAAACAGAAAGGGAAAAGGAAGGAAAAGAAGTAGTAGGAAGTTAACCAAGGAGAGCTAGCAGAGCGGCCAGGTGAAATCAATCAGAATCAGCCAATTACACAGGAAGTACACTAGCCCAGCCCAGCACTTAAAACTCTGCAAACAACATTCCCCCATGTCTTCCTCAGAAACACTGCAACACTGCAGTCTACAAAGAGAAGTGAAAACTTAAAAAGCTTAACTGAGACAAAAAGATGTTAGGGGCTGCCATTGCTATTATAAGGCAACATGTGGAAGATGCTGAGGGTGGTGCCATTGCAAATGCTGCTGAGCAACCCACAGTGAGGAGACGGAGAAGAGTGTACAGACCGAGGGTAACCTACCAGGGGCTACATGAGCTGGAGATAGTGGAGCGCTATAGGGTGGACAGAGACTTCCTACAGCAAATTGTTGATCTGTGCCAGCCACACCTCACAAACAGAACCAACAGAGGGGAACCCATCCCAGTGGATACCAAGGTATGTGTTGGCCTAAGAATACTAGCTACAGGTACCTTCCAAAGACCAACTGGTGATATGATGGAGATTTCACAGGCATCCACAGGCATCAGCATCCAGGGTACTGTACCAGTTCTTGAATGCCATGACAGCACATGTCGGTGATCATGTATATTTCCCCAATTCCCGTGAGGTATTGGCCAGCAATATGCGTCTCTTCTAGCAAATAGTGGAATACCCTGAGGTAGTGGGTGCAATTGACTGCACGCGCATATATATCAAAGCACCAGCCGGTGAGCGGGGTAGGGCCTACATCAACCGCAAGGGCTTCCACTCCATCTACTGCCAGATCGTGTGCGATGCCCAGGGCATAATACTGAATGTGTGTGCTGGATGCCCTGGAAGCTACCACAATTCCCATATCTGGCATCTAACACAGCTGTACCAGACATTTGCCAGTGGGGACATCCCTGACGGTCACCTAGTGGGGGATGCGGGATATGCACTGGATCCGTGGCTGATGACACCCATCAGAAATGCACACACACCTGAACAAGAACTCCATAATGAGGCACACGCACAAACAATAAATGTAATCGAGCGTGTGTTTGGGATGCTCAAGTCACAGTTCCAGTGCCTGGACCCATCTGGTGGAGCCTTAGAGTACTCACCAACTACATGTACCCAAATTGTCATGGTATGTGCCATGCTACACAATATGATCCTGTGAAAACAGCTGCAGCAGGAACAGCATGCGGCAGGGCAAAACAGCTCCCCACTATTGCCAAGGCCTGCACTGGCAGAGCGTGACTCGGAGGAGGAACAACCTGAGCCTGCCCCAGTAGGCAGAAGGAGATGTGCCCAGTATGCCTTGGCCTTGGCAAAGAGGCAACGCATAGCACATGCTCTGGCTCAGTAGGAACCCTGAAAATGATACCTCTCTCTGACTCGCACATAAAATAAAAGGGATGCCTAACTTGACACTACCTGTTTCCAAACATGTATAGGGAGTGTAGTATGTGCATCCAACATAGGCAGCCCTGCAGCACCACCTGAGGCATGATTGCCATGTTTTTAGCAATATAAAGCAGTGCTAAGCAACTTTTACCAATATTTAGTATATGTAAACAAAATTGCCCGTGCTAACTAGCGCAACATCGGGCAATGTTGACCAATGTTGGGCAAGGTCGGGCAAAGTTGAGCAAAGTCAGGTAAACATGCTCATATTTGCTTTACTGTTCCTTAAGCAGTCTGGTCTGCCCAGCATGAAAATAAAAAGCAGTGACAGGGCTCGAACCCAGGATCCTCGGCACTATAGTCACAATACTGAACCACTAAGCCATGATAGCATTTCAGTGGCACAGACACAGCAGGACAATTGTACACTAATGCAAACACAAAGAAATGCTGTATCATGGCCCTAAAGAGGCATATGGGTAACCTCTCCCACAGGCCTATGCAGACAGAGAACATCAGGCCAGGCGGTGTGATGTGGGTTGTGTAGGCTATGAGGTCGCAATCTAATATATGTGACATTGGATGCTAAGATCTGTAGTACAGTAGTATGCCTCAAGTCAGTACGATAGGCAACAGTACAGACTGAAATGGTGCAGCGTACATAGCAGTGCAGGCATAGCAAATGTGTATAAGTGTCAGGTGAAACTCTCATCCTATGTACACCCACAGTAACAATCCAGGTGTGCCCCTGGGTAGAAATGTACAAAGAATAGCTGTCCCCACTGTATGTAGAAATGTTGATACGTCTATGTAAAGTGTCTCATGGAAGCCCTGCAGGCACAGCATGATCCCTGTTGATCTATGACACAAAGGTGAGCCTTGCTGTAAAAATACAACTTGATTTTCCATACACATATAGTAGAAATTTCTATACCGGGCGTGCTCACACACTCCAACAAATGTAGTGGATTTCATTCAGCATCACACTGAAAGGTCACACTGGGCATGCTCACACACTTAAATAAACAAAGCAAATGTCAGGCAACAACATACTGAAAGGTCATACTGGGAATGCTCACACACTTAAATAAATGAAACAAATGTCAGGCAGCAACATGCTGAAAGGTTATACTGGGCATGCTCACACACACAGGCTAAATATGGATGTGATAATATGTAGAGAGTCCAGAGGCTGCAAATGGTAAAGCTGAAGTCAGTATATTGACAAAAGTGACTATCCCTACAGTCATTAAACCACAGTAGAACAGTCTTTGAGCTTGCTTTGCATGTATAGTGTGTGTTTGCATGAAACAAGTTCAAATACATTACTTTCCCCGGGATTCATGAAGCTCGGCGCAAGGCCGGCGTAAGGCCTGCGCCGGCGGTGCATGGAATATCCGGCGCAGTAGCGCCATATACATATTAATGAGAGTGCACCGGAATTACAGACACGTGCGTAGTGTACGTGAGCGAGCCCAGGTAGGATGCGTCTGGAGGCATGTCAAAGCCGGCAGGAGGTGAGCAACCTAATGTGCTGACAGCCACGGTCCGCCCACAATAGTAATGGCAGCAGCCAGGTCCCGTGCAGAATGAAACGCACGGACAGTACGCAACATAGTCCCCGTTCCAAATCAACGGAGAAGCAAATAGAAGCCACCAAGGCATAAGTGTACCCGTTCAAGGAGCAAAGGATACGCATAAGACCGCCGTCCCGCAATGTACTGTCAGTGTTTACACTCAGAGAAGGTGTACAGCCGCATGTCAGCGCGCCGCACCGACATAGGAGCAGCGACTAAGGTCACCACCTGTCCCACTGTGTTTGGGGCAGTCTCTCCATGGACAGTTGTGTCCCTTAAAAACGTATTAGAAATGGCTGATGTGCTACGAATGTAGGACACAATGATATCCCGTATGTAATGTAATGGTAGCATGAATTGGTTATTTCTGTAACAGAAATACCGAAATGACACTATAAACAGAATAAGCAAGGAAATTGCCACAATAATAAGCAAATTATTTAGGCAAACAAGTGAATTTCTATGCTATATAGTGACCGTTTGTATGTGTCGGCCTGTAAAGGCAGATGTGAGTCCCGGAAATATCCCAGATCGGAAAATGGAAAAGGTGGAAACCCCAGCAGCGACATGGGCATGGTCACCAGGGTTACTTGCTGTCCCAAAGTGCCATGGACAGACCCTGATTGGACAATGGTGTCCCTGCAACAATCGTAAAATGGAAAATGACCTCGATCCCTGCCACGCAAATTCCGCAATATACATGTAAATAGTAGCATAAAACATATACATTACGGTATGGAACACAGACATGGCATAAGAAAATAAATAAGGAACCCAAACGCTAACAGAATAGGCTCATAGTATGGCAAACAAGTGAAGTTCTGTCTACTGCACTAGCCCTGGGTATGTGTAGTCCTGCAAATATCGAAGTGTCCACATAACATGCCCCACCATGGGCATTGGAAAAGGTGCCAACCATAATGGTCACAAGCAGTAGTGACAGTACATAGCCGGGTAGCTGTGCCGACATAACAACAGTAAGGAAGCAAGATACCCCAAACACAGGCAAACATGTGCATAGCAACATATCCCAGACCCAGCAACATCTCTGTTGCATACACCGGATGGTGTATGATGAAGTGTAATATCCAGAAGCAGAACACATGCATTCGGATGTACTACACAATAGCCTCATTGTACATGTCAGTCACACCCATGTATACCCCTGCACCCAAACCTGCTAGCATCCGTGTGCAGCTATACAACCACACACAATGTGCATACCTGAACTGTGGTAAGATGTTTGTGTTAGGCAATGCCACGCTGGCAAATACGCATTACCCACATGTCAGCAACCCACCGCAGGTACAGATATGTAAATGGCTGCATGTGAATGTGTCAGCAGAATGTGTACATCCGGCATGTAGTATGTACCCGTCCAAACCATCTAGGTTTGCATACGACACGGTGCACATAAGTGTACACATGTGGACAAGTCTGGTCGGTGGACCACCGCATCGATGATCATCTCTGCAGTGAAGTCGATCACATATAGCGGAACAGGTGCCCAACACACAGGACATACTAACAGGGTGCTACAGGCAAAGAAGGGGAAACTGGGACATCACATGTGGAGATGAGCGTGGCTGGACGGACAAATACACACGGTCAAGGTAAAGGATGGAACAACATGCATATGGCTGGATGGATGTTGTTCAGAAATATATAGAAACACATATGAAGTTCCAGTTTACACTCGAAATACTATATAATGTATTGAATTGTACCGTACAATATGGCAGCAGAACTAAGCCTGCATGTAATTGGTGAAGCTAAGCTGTACTGTGATGGAATTCTGAACCTGGCAGTAAGCAGGACAGCAGCCTCATGTCTGTCATCATTAATCATTTGCTGGGTTACAGAACAATAAATGTATGTACATGCATAACAGCACTCCTTCCCTAGAGGAGGATGGCCTTGTGAGCTCAATGGAAGATAGCAGTACAACTCCCTACCACACAGACAAAGCAACGTATCAAGAAATTAACTGTCCACTGTATCGTAACAGTCTAGGGTCCCTGAAACAGCTACAATCACAAAAGGATACTGTAATGTACAAGGTGCCTTGCAAGCCTGTGTTATTCCCATGAGAAAACAATTTAAAAGCACGAGCCCAGCACCCACGTATGTATAGACTATTGCGGACCATAGTGATGGAAATGCCCTGTGACCGACCACGTCAGTAAGTTGGGCAAATGCTGATTGTAAACACTATATAAAGAAACTGCTTACTGTATAGAGTCAGACAGAACTCCCATACTTGGACTGTACATTATTTAGCCTGCCTGTGTACACTACTAAAACTGTCCGAACCCGAGCCTCCTGTGTTATCGGCTGTCACTTAGAAAAGTCTACTGATAACTACAGTCTGGTTGTAACAACTTATTTCACATCGTGATCCTTGTAATCCGGAATTCCCTTGGTAAGCTACAGGTCAGAGTGCATGGCTGGTTAGACATGTACGCCGGAGAATATGCATAAATGGTTCTTCTTGACTGAAAAGACCTCCGACTGAATTGTTGTGTGTAAAGAGGATGTTTACTGTCTGATCTGTGGCTGAAAAGCGGAAAACTGGATCCCAAGAAGAAAACGTGCAGCCTTAAACAGGAGGCCCAGGTAAGGAGTGTCTGCCTTTTTGTGTGTCTATTGTAGATCAGGGACCAGACTACATTGTGTTTCTGTTAACAGTAGTGATATCGGGTCGAAGACCTACCCACATACTGTTAAATCTGAACATAGGTCAGGGGAACACACAGCAGAGTAAATAGTGAATGTAGACACTACAGTGGATACAGGGAAGGAGACACACGTGTTATGACAGAAGGGTACGTAGCAGTCATGTAGAGGATATGGGAGATTATTGAAGCAACAGATCATGTGATCCACATTTGACGGGTGACGTGAACAATATGCAATCGCAGAGAGCACATAATGTGAGTTACGCAGCAAAATGGGGTAATAAATATGACATTGATGGTATATTAGGCAACATACCATTACTGAAACATTGTAATCGCTGAAAATCCGATGCATATGTTCCAAGGTAAACACCTGTTCCACCCTGAGAGGGATATGCCCTCTCTGGCCAGCCGTGTCCTGTAAATAAACCGAACACATGTCAAATGTCCTGATATCTCAGGACAAACATTACCCAGATATATATCAAAATGGTAGCATAAAAGAGTACCCACTGCCCACAAGGACACAGTCCAACAAGCTCAACACTTTACATATGCACAGTGGTGTCCATTGTAGGACCCAAAAATTGTGGAAAGAATCGAATAATGTGTTATTCCAACGCGTACCTGAACTCATTGTCGTCACAGGTACACATATGCACCGCAAGCGTGTTTAATGTTGCTGATAGCTGTCCATGTAATGCAGCACAGATGCACAGAAATACCCAGGGTACCGGGTCCATAGAACTGCATCCACATCACACCTCCGCACACATGACGGATGTGTAATGGGTACTGTCAATTGTTGCAGTCAAGGGATTCTGGGTATGTAGACTCTGTGCTCGGTGTTGTTTCGCAGGCAATACTCTCTCCCACCCCGTGGGAGGGATGTGTGCGTATCACCTGCCTCAGTCTCCGCTAATAATGCAAACCATACTCCGGAGAATGCTAAATGTAGGTGTGTAATGTGTACAGCCCCATACTACTGTCCAGTAGGCAATTGTCATGGATGGACACCCGTATGGCCAGAATGGCACCCACAACTGCAAACCCGGGTAAATGACATAGCCGCGGGAAGGCATAACACAGGAAATACACATAGGGACTACAGTTGACATTCCACATACAAAGCAGGACCGTCGTGCCAACACCGGCGTACACAGCACTCAATCTGCCAGCAACAGACTGAAGAGCACCCGCTACCGTACAGCGTAACAGATGTGCGACCTGTGGAACACATACTAATGGCACACACAACGTCAAGTAGGATATGTAAACTATGGCTTTCCCACCTATGAAGACAACATGGTTAAATGAATGCATAGGTAAGCAACATGTTCTGGTGGTGTTATAGTGGAAATACAGTGACGGATATGTCCCATTGGGACGCCTGCGGTTTAAATTGAGCATTTGCTAACCAGCATCTTTGGATGTATGTAATTTGTCCACAGTAGTAAATCACCTGGTTATGTAGCACCATGTGGAATGGGTAGTCCAACAGACATCCGCGATTCCTGAACACACAGTATCAGTGAAACCCACTGCTCACAAGGACACAGTCCGACAAGCTCTACACTTTACATATGCACAGTGGTGTCCAATGTAGGACCCAAAAATTTGTCTAAAGACAGGAATGCCGCATTCTTTCAACACTTAAGTTAACTCATTGACGGCACAGGTACACATATGCACCGCAAACGTGTTTAATGTTGCTGATAGCTGTCCATGTAATGCAGCACAGATGCACAGAAATACCCAGGGTACCGGGTCCATAGCACTGCATCCACATCACACTTCCGCACACATGACGGATGTGTAATGGGTACTGTCAATTGTCGCGGTCAAGGGATTCTGGGTATGTAGACTCTGTGCTCGGTGTTGTTTCGCAGGCAATCCTTCCTCCCGCCCTGTGGGAGGGATGTGTGCGTAGCACCTGCCTTACTCCCGCTAATAATGCAAACCATACTCCGGAGAATGCTAAATGTAGGTGTGGAATGTGTACAGCCCTATACTAGTGTCCAGTAGGCAATTGTCATGGATGGACACCCGTATGGCCAGGATGGCACCCACAACTGCAAACCCGGGAAATGACATAGCCGCGGTAAGGCATGACACAGGAAATACACATAGGGACCACAGTTGACATTCCACATACAGAGCCGACTCGTGCCAACACCGGCGACAGCACTCAGTCTGCCAGCAACAGACTGAGGAGCACCCGCCACCGCACAGTGGAACAGATGTACGACCTGTGGAACACATACTAATGGCACACACACAACGACAAGTAGGATATGTAAGCTATGGCATTCCCACCTATGAAGACAACATGGTTAAATGAATGCATAGGTAAGCAACATGTTCCGTGGTGTTATATTGGAAATACAGTGACGGATATGTCCCATTGG